>NC_084905.1:3673267-3973267 GCF_949316345.1 Pungitius pungitius
GGATTTTAATGGTCAAAGAACTCGAACTCAAAATCACTCCAACCGAAAAAACAGGAAGGAGGAGAAAACAAAAGAGACAAAAACAGGGACCTGGACTTGAGAACACGAAACAAACTTACTTGACAAGAACACATGACACAGTCGACATGTAATGACGCCACACCAGACAAGGGACTCACAGGGCTTAAATACACAAGGGAGGTGCAGGTGATTGAACAGAGGTGGAAACGATCAGGCACGGCAGACAATCACAGGGAAGACAGGACAAGGCAGGAAGTGAAGCCACCCAGGAACACAAGAGACATTAAAAACTACAAAATAAGACAGAGCAGACCCAAACCGTGACACGTAGTTTGGTTCTGATATTTTATATCAGCCTCACCTCCAAAGGGCCCATCCCCCCCTGTGTGATTTGCAGATGGACTCATGCATTCTTTGTCGAGGATGGTCATATTTTCTGTTGGAGGGTTTCCAAAAATGCATTATGCTGGTCATGCCTCCGCTTCATCTCAAATTCAATGGAGTGGTTGTAAAAGGGGGAAATCCTGAAGACATGCCCTTGGTTTTCCATCTCCGCTCTGATATCCATTCCATCTCCTGCACGTGCACCCGCCGCAAAGACGCCAATCAATCTACACTTTTAGATAGCCTCTCCTCTACGTGGGATCCTGTAGTCTTTGAATTTCTCTTCACATTATTTACGGCACTAGCGGGGTGAAGGGGTTAGCGCTCGAGTGATTTCAATTCCTCGTCCAAGGAGATAAGGAATCTAAATCAATTTGAACTCCACAAAAAAGGGTGTGAGGTAAACCCACTTTCATTCGAAGCTCCACGATTACATCGTCGACAGCTCAGCGTGAGCAATTGTCCCTCATTAAAGGCTCATTTCATGCAAATACTGAATTCAGTATCAAAAGCAAGAAATGTAATAATTACATCCAGAACAAAGAACACATGGGCCAGCATTTTGAAGAAAGATGTGATCTTCTGATCTGTTGAGTGACGCCGTGGGGGGAGCCAGTGGGGTCTTTAATCAGCGCACGAGGCCACCGTGCGGTCTTTGTCTTCTCTAGACAGATTACTAGGCTCTCTCTGTTCACCACAGTGAAAAAGTACTAGTATTGTGTACAGTACCATTCAGCATGTTGCTCCTTGCACATCCCACACGGCGAGTAAAACAAGCCTTCACTTTTAGTTTCTGATGACGCCGCCGCTGTCCGTCAACGCCGCCGCGGACACCGCGATCCAGGCCGAGTCCCGGGGCACCGAGGGCCAGACGCGGACGATGGAGACAAACTGTTCCCCCCCCCCCCCCCCGGGCCTCCTCTCTTGTAAGCGGCCACGCGCTCCCCCCGGGAGTCTTCGAGGGGGCGCGCGGTTCGGGGGTGGTGGGGGGGGGAGAAATGTTCTGCGGGGCTGGAAAAGGTTTGCAGTGCACAGAGAGGCCCTCCTCGCCCCCGGCCAACCCGCAGAAACTCAATCCCCCTCCCCCTCGGCTGACCCCCCCCCCCCCTTTTTTTTTATTTATTTACGGGGTCCGATGGAGGATTATCGAGACCTGCTGTGCGTTAATGATTAGCCATCGACCCGGGGGGGGGGGGGGGGGGGGGGGGAAGACTGCCCCAACGACCGGTCGACCATGATGCAAATGTGTTAATTCGGATGTGGGGGGCGACTCCCTTTCTGCGGCCCTTTCCGGCCTCGGGCTTGTCGGTCCCAGTGCGTTTGGGGTGTGCACCGCCTGCCACTCTGTGACACGTAAGCAGGAGAGCATCATTCTAGGGGGGGGGGGGGGGCAGAGGGCTTCTGGGTGAGTGGCACTGGCTTTTGTCTGTGCCAGAAAACCCGTGTGGTTTTGAGGCAATATATAATGTATCTGCCCTCGCTGACTCCACCGCACTGTGCAGTGGAAAAAAAGAGCGCACTTGTCCCCCCCGGGGGGGGGGGGGGGGGTGGCTTTCGGATGTAATTGAACCATGAATGCCTCTTACGTGAGCATCTTGCAGCGCAATGAAGATCTCGCCTGACAAATGGGCCAGAGGAATAAAAACCGGCATATCTGAGTCATGAAGTGGAGAGTCAGGCTGGCTGGTGGGGGGGGGGGGGGGGGGGGCTGGAGCCTCCGTCAGTCTGACCAGAGAGAAGCTGGAGAAACGCTGACATCCAAGGCAAATCTATTATGTCCCAACTGTCTATTTCTATGCCAACATCCCGAGGCCAGGTAGTATTTATTTCCCTCAGATCCATGAGGCCATTTCTGCTCCCCTTTTCAAGTGTTATGCTGACGAACGTGAGAACAGCTGAGAGAGCAGTGATTTACTCTCTTTACTCAACCGCTTTTCTATCATATTTTTCATTCCTCACATTTACATTATTTTACACACGGATGTGGCTCCCTGTCGCCTTTTCTCCACCCGCCCCCCCCCCCCCTTCTTTGAACTGATTAAGTGTGTTAACTATGACTGCCGTGAAGGCACATTAAACCCCATGGCTTGTTGTCACGTGCCACGTCCCAGCTTTACACGCTTTTGATTACGACACCTCCGCATTGGCGTTGCCAACCACCTCGTCTCTGTGTTTTGATGTTAGTGAGTGCCACATTCATTTCACAGCCAGTTGTCGTTTTTGGGGGCTGAGAAGGCGTCCTCCCCGTGCACTGCCAACGCAAACACTCGCCTGTCGCATTTACCTTGAACGTTGCAAAGGGGCGAGGTGTGCGCGGGGCAATAATTGAATTGACGTAAACACTGCGAAGCGTCCGTATGTCCTGCGTCCTAACCGTTTCTTTCTCTTCTCCTTCCCCAGCCGTGCAGTCAAGACCAATCAGGACCTGCTTCCGGAGACCCCCTGGACAAATATCTTCTACGATGACTTTTGGGGCACCTTGCTCACACACAGTGGCAGCCACAAGTCCTACAGGCCCCTGTGCACGCTCTCCTTCCGCCTCAACCATGCCGCGGGTGGGCTGGAGCCGTGGGGTTACCACCTGGTCAACGTGGCGCTGCACGGGGCCGTGACGGGCCTGTTCACCTGGCTGGCCCGCCTGCTGCTCGGAGGAGGCCCGTGGAGCCTGCTCGCCGGCCTCCTCTTCGCCTCGCACCCCATCCACACCGAGGCGGTGGCGGGCGTCGTGGGCCGGGCCGACGAGGGCGCCGCGCTGTTCTTCCTGCTGTCGCTGCTGTGCTACATGCGCCACTGCCAGCTGCGCGGCCGGGCCGGGCGCTGGCGGGCGGCGGCCTGGTTGCTGGGCAGCCTGTGCTGCGCGGCGTGCAGCATGCTTTGGAAGGAGCTCGGGGTGACCGTCCTGGCTGTGGCAGCCGTGTACGACGTCTGCGTCTTCCACAGGCTCAAGCTGCGACAGGTCATCGTGCTCCTCTACAAGGTAACGAGTTGGCTCTTACTGATGTTAAGAAAAAAAAAGGGAAAGAGAACAGAACAGAGACAATAATCAGTATTTTCCACAAAAAAAAGCAAAAATGGCAAAAACATGACTGTTTTAGGTTTTTTTTATTAGCTTTTGAGGTGTTCAGCTCTAAGTTTCCCGCAACCGCTCCTGTCACATGTATTTATTCATCCACAACATCATAACAAATGTAACAAGGGGGGGGGGGGGGAAGTGGTCAGTGAGAAAAGAGCCTGAAAGAGCCTGAAAAATGGTGAACTGAAGAGCAAATCCTGCCTGTCCCTTTGGTTGCTTAAGCGCAGTGTGGAAATGAAGAGGGAGGTCTTCTCTTCGCTGTCCTCTCTTGATTTAAGGCTTATCTGACTCCCCGTGTCCTCTGGAGTGTAGTCCATCCATTGCTGCGGGCAGACAGGCCTTCTAATGGCTTGTCAGGCATGGCTAGACTAAAGAGGAAACCGGGCCAAAAGGGCCGAGGGAGAGGATGCCTCATAGCTGACGGGTTTTTGAACCTTTTGAACGAAAATCCGCAAAGTCTGCTGATGTTATTTGGTGGAGACGGGGGGAGGGGGGCGGCTGGCAGATCGTTACACTTTTGGCGTGGAGCGAGCCCTACAGATTTGTTTCATGGCTTGCCTTTGTGGTTAACTGAATTGGAAAGGGTTAGCGAGTAAAAAAAAAAGTTTAAAAAAAAGTGAGGGACCAAGAACTTAACTGTCTGATTAGAGAGCGGGAGCTGGTAGTGTAGAGAGAGAGAGAGATGTGTTCACGAAGTAAAGGCCTGTTAAGCCATTTTAAAGCCTTGTTTCCTTGAAAATATTGTGTTTTGTAATATGAACAAAATACAGATGTGCTTGCATTTGAAAAAAGGTTATTAAAGGCGGTTTTCAAATGTTACATTTCACTGAACATTCTTCAGGCATATTTCCTACACTCCAACTTTCACCCATCAAATATCTGCACTCATAATCTCAAAGACCGAAAAAAAAAGAAAAAAAAAAGCCAATATTATTTCCCCGGTGCAGTGACACATATAAAGCTAACACATTAATCTCGGGCAAAGAGACAGGCCTTTTGTTCACAGGAAGAGAAAAAGTGGGTGCACTTGGAGATGGGTGTACTCTGCATCGAGAGCACAAATGACACACTTTAGGGAACGATCAGCCTTGCTATGCTTCCATGGCTCCATATTTACACGCAACCCCGAGCTGACAGTCGTCATTTAGTCGCACCGCAGACGACATAAAAGGAAGCAACAAACACAGGGCTGTCATCATCGCGTCACTCACCTTTACTTAGGAGTTTTTTGTTTTTGTTTTTTTTTCTCGGCCTGCGACGTAATGGTGATCGCATGTTCACGGTCCAGTTATTATCGCCGCGGCGAACAGGCCTCCACGGCGACGGCGTGCACATTGTTCTCCCTTTGTCTCGGTCCGGGGGAGGCAGTCCCGTTGACTTATGATGAGGAAAGGGAGTTTTTTTGTTGAGCTTTCGACCGCCTGTGTGAGCATTAGTGGTGCTGATAACGATCGCGGTGAAATGAAGTGGCTTCGAGATCCATCGGGGGGGGGCGGGGGCGGGGGCGGACACGTGGTCACCCAAACTGGGGCTGTTTGAATGGGGAAAGCGCCTTGAGAGGGCCAAACATCCAAAAAAAGGAATTCCATGTCACCATGTGCAGCCTTTTCTTTGTTTGAGGACATAAAACCCCGTTCTGCAGCGGCACTAATGAGTCCGGCTCGTTGCCGTGAGTGACGGGCCACAGCGGGGCGGCGCTACGTTTTTATCACCGGGCTCTCCGCTCGGGCCTCGGGGGGGGGGGGGGGGGGGGCTTTTTCACATTAAAACGTTGGAAACGGTGAAAATGTGCCCGCTTATCTGATCGTGGCGCACAGTTAAATCACATTAGACTTTTATATCTGCTGCAAATCTGCCGTTGTCATGGCGGCTTCTGTGTGCGGTTGGAAACGTTGGCGAGACGTTGGAGGTTCACCTCAATTAATTTCATCGTTTCATCAAGACCTTAAGTGTAGGCTCTCTGCATGCAGGTCAGAGGGGAGACTGGGTATTATCAAGTGACTTCAGTTGGTGTGACGCCATCTTCAGAAAGGACGTGGATCCAATTCTTACCTCAAATTTAAAAGTGGGATAATATAACATTCTGAAAAGGATTACACAAATGTGTGTGATCTTCATGTTCCATAGAGTGCATTCAGCGTAAAGGCGGATTAGAGTTGAGGACCACTGCTGCTCTTGTTCATACACTGAGAGGTAAACATGGCAGAAATAGAATAAGCACACGTTTATGGGTTTATGGGTGGCCCTGAAGTCCAAAGCTCTAGGGAAAGCTTTTATTAAGCGATCTGGTGCAACCTTAGCGCGCTCAAATTGCCTTTTAGATTATGTTTTTATGAATATATATATACACACAAATCACCTTGTTGTTACGAGATCTGCCTGCATTAGCTTGCATTAGATTTGATCTTCTTCTGACCCACAACCTCCTACAGACTTTTCAACAATCATCACTCCACCCTGCAGTCATTAGTCTGTAAGTTTGGGGTCCAGCGCACACAGGGCTGATAACCACTGACCGCGTGGGTCTCTCCTACAATGACTTATTTCCGAGACACGGGGTGTCTTCAAATGCAGAAAGATAGCATCATTCAATTGTTAATTCACGCTGACCTTTACAGTGGTTTTAACCTGAAGAATGTATGTCCATGCATAGAGCTACTTCCAAGCAATGGCTTTACAGCATGCAAATGTAACATGGCTGGTGATTGTGAGGCTGCGGCGTTGCTACGATTAATGTGGAAAAAACGTGCTTTTTACAAGACCATTTCCTTCACGGTAATAGGCTCGTTTTCAATTAGTGATGCTGAAACACAATTACAGCTCCTAATTTATTATGGGAAGGAACGCTTTTAATAAGATCTCACATGGTTCGTTGCATAGCGTGCCGCAAAAAACGGTCTCTCCTGAGTTAGGAGGCGTTCTTACTCTGTTTCCCATTAAATTAAACGTTTGGACAATTGAAGACGGTATAATTGACCTGAACACAGACTCCACCAAATTGAACAAACAAAAGGCTTGACTTGTTTTCTGTTAATGAACCCCATTTTTGATAGCTCAATAGTTTTGCATTAACACATGGGGATGGGATGTTTGCTGAAATTGATTGCATAGCCCCACCTAGAAAAATGTTCCACCAGCCGCCACTGCTGCAGAGACGATGCTGTGAGCACAAAAGGGCCGTATAGCCCACGCGGCCCCCCAGAGGAGCCGGCGCTTTGAACACACAACGCAGGAATGCTTTGGGAACTGGATACAGAGGCGAAATCCCGCGGTGATGTAATGCCGAGGCCGTGTGTCCGTCGGCACCTCCGTCAGTTCACAAAGGCTTCCATGTTTCTTCGGGGAAACTCGAGGTGTTCCTCGCGCTCGCTCTTTTGTTCGCGGCGGGTGACGCTGCCGCTGGAAAAATATTTCCAAATCTGGCACGGGACCCAGCTGGCCTCTGGTGAATGTCACGCTTGCACAGTTTATCTTTTCACACCTCCCATTTTCTGTTCACACTTTGGCTATTAGTCCAAGGTCACTGTTGGTGTGTGTGTGTGTGTGTGGGGGGGGGGGTTGAGAGAGCTCAGGTGTTGTGGAGTTGGTGAAGTCGGAGAGGTCTGAGGGCAGTTTTGAGAAGTGAGATGTATGTGTGTGTCGATGCCAGGTAGCACTGCAAGGTGTGTGTGTGTGTGTGTGTGTGTGTGTGTGTGTAGGTTGAGATATGGAGCCTACATACAAAACATGACACCCGTACCTACCCTTGCTGTGTACTCGATGAGGTAAAAGAAAACACAGCCCAGGCAATGCGTCCTCACCCCGGGGGCTCCACAGATGCTCCTCCGTGCTCTGATGCCTCCCGTCACCGTGTGATGGATTGGGCCCGGTGGGCCGAGCTCGGGCCCCTGCCCTCGCCCACCTGCCTCTCGCACGGGGGGGAGACACACCGCGGTTCCGGTTTCCATCTGGTTTGGACGTGGAAACGAGCGGCGGGAGGTGTGTGCATAATGGAACGACGTTCATGGGAAAACCAAAAGGTTATTTAGGTGGCTGTTGATAATGTCCGCCTCAACTTAGATTCCAGACTTGTTTTGCTTGTATTTTTCCCGAGGAAAATCCCGTACAAAAGCGGCGGAATAATGAAATATCCGCGGCGGTAGAAGGTGACGCGAGCTGGGTTCCTGCCGTTCATCCTGCGTGAGTGAAGCTGACAGGAAGGGTGCCAGCGACAGTGACCCGGGCCTGGCCATGAAAACCCCCCCCTGAAACAAAGCCTGAAGGCTTGTCTTAAGGGAGACGCATAGATCTGCTGCTTTTGCCTGAAACGTTTGGCTTCACGGGGGGGTAATCGATTGGACCACGAGTATCGGCGCCAAGAGTCACGGTGAAGAAAATCCCCTCATTTGACAAACTGAGACATGCTTGGTTTATGCTTTTTATTCTTTGTTGATCCTAGATGTTTATCATGTAAAGATGATAAACAACTACAGTTTAGCCCTTTAACACAAGTGCAATATAACTTAGGCCTTAGGGCTCCTTTTTTATGGTCTCAGCCAAGAAAATGTAAAAATCAGTCAGAACTGCATTACATCAGACTTCCAGCTAATGTCAAAATAAAAGACTAGTGAATGCTTTTGTCAGGCTTTATGTGGTCCCGTCATTCTTGAATAAATTAGACTTTTTCTCATCTTTATTTGGTTTTATTCCTTAGTATTTCATTTGAAAAAAATTATATAAAATCACATAATTTGTCATGGTTTGTAAAATGTTTTGTGAGTTTCTGTCGAGTCAACAAAAAGATTTACGTGAGAAACTGCAACAGCCCGACAGGCTTGTGACAGGTCGAGAGAATTCTCTCATGCTCATTGTTTTTTATTTTTAGTACAGTCAATATGTCTCTTTGAGGAAACCTAAGCAGACACGCAATAAACTTTAAACTGCTGGCTAAAGCTTCCTGATTGATAAGAGAAATGATATCATCCACTTGAGGAATAGGCAAACCGCCCATTTCAACAAACAAAGGGAAGGGAACTAAAGGATCGGCCCTTTTCCAACTCTGCCTTGGGTCACGTGATGTGATCATCACCTCATGTGATCATCACCCTCGTGAAGGCACAGCGCACCTTAAGGAGTTGAGTCCCAGCAGAATCCCCCCCTTGCCTTGTGCGTGCTTCCACAAAGGATGGCTGCATTTTCCAGCACACTTCCTGTCATCACCAAGGGCGCTTCCAGCTCGGGGGAGGGGGGGCGATAGCGTAGGAGGGACGGTCTGTGCGCGAGACGCAGCAAGAATGTGTTGAAGGGAGGGCCTTTGATTGGTGATGGTGCGTAGCGAGGAGAAGGAGGGTCTGCTGGAGACGTCCGACGGCCTCTTAGTCACCGAAAGCTCTATTTTGGTTTGTAGAGAAAGAGAATGGATAAAGATTTAAGCTGCTTTGATGCTTTATGAAACACGCGTGTTGATGTGTCACAGGGGTTCTTCTCTCAGCATGCGAAAATCAGCAACCCCAAGTCTGTAATTGCTCCGATAATTCATTTTTACGGATTTATTTGTTGCAAAATAAATGCTCTGCAGTGTAAACCAAAACATAAATCAGTATTATTGGGTTCAAGAAAATGGTTGAAGAGGCGTATGAAGCCCTAAAAAAGGAAAATAAATTGATTCTAGGCCTGTAATATTAATCGATGTTGGTTTTGGTATTGGCCATGATGCCTGTCTGTATATGCGTTCACAAGGAAGATCTCTCTCAAGGAAAACCTAACAATTTTTATATAGACCAAACAAGTAAGACCAGGACTTATTAGAAGTTTGGAAGGAACAGGTTGTGCTGTCTTTAGTTATTTTATGCTCTATATCCAGGCATTGTGTTATTTATTCATTTGACAAAAGTGCCACTGGGAATTTTGAATAACTTTTCCTCCAATCAATGTACACATTTTTTCTTCCAATTCTTGAAACCATGGGACATGCGAGCCATGCTATTTTCCCCTCATCTGTGCTCCAGCAGTACTTCCCGCTAATTGTTTTCAAATGCCTTCTTGTTTAGCTGCTGAGTTGCCGTTTTTTGTCTTTAAACATTCAGTCGAGCGTGTGGACCAAATAGACTTTGGCCCACGGCCAATCGTGAATTCTCCTCTGTGACACATTGGAGTGATAATCGCAGCGCTAAAGCGAAGCCGCACGGGACCGTCAGCGGGCTGTAAACACACGGGCCAGAGCGCGTGGTTAAGAATCCTCCTCAGCAACAGCGTCTGTAAAAGACAGTTTAGCAGCGCTGAGGGACTTTTGACATTGATTATTCCCTCCATTGTGTGGGATCAAAGTCAAGTAACAACACACTATTTAGCTTGAACAATACGTCGTCTTTAAGACACATGACATGAAGAATATTTGCCGGATGTAACGATACATTTTTTTTGGACTTAAATTGATTTTGTGGCTTTGAAACCCTGCCACCGTCTTGCCCCTGAAGGACTGAGTGTTGCACATAAAAGAGACAAAGGGGTGCTGGATTTCTACACAGCACGTCTCTCTCCGATCCCCACGTTCATTGGTAATCTCTGGGCATACGGGTGTGGAATTGAGTGATCATTCCCTTGTGTGAGTTCAAGCCTGCACGGAGAGCCACAGATAGATTCTGCAACAGCATTAAAGGCTTCTCTGCTTTCTGCTGGATATCTGAGGCTCTTTTTTCTTTTCTCATACTACGTCATTCTCTTTCGGGTGCTCTTTAGATTTCTGACTCTCACTCACCATTTCCGAATTTTTGTTTCTGCTGAAAACTATGAATTAAAGTAAAACTTTTAGGACTATGATCATTTTATGCACTTGATCCATGACTCCACCCTTTCCATTTAAAGCGGTGCTCTTTTGGCTTAGTTAACTGTACCTGGTGAATAGTCTTTGATTTAAAAAAAAAAATGGATTTGGGATAAAGAACAGCACTTTGTAAGTGTCCTCTCTGGGATTTTGGAACCTTTTCACTGAAAACACAATGGGGAAAGTGTAACGTTTCATGTAGGCATTGTTCAGCTAGACAGTGACTCCATGACTCTGTATATAGTATATATACATATAAGAAGTGGGGAAGGCAGAGTGTGACCGTATCATTATAACATTGTTTTTGTAACAATTACAGCAGCTTCATAACCTTGTGGCTATCGTGCTTTTTCTTACAGAGACACTCTCTTTGGCTTGAGATTGCTTCTTTTAATCATCCGTGAAAGAAATGTCAATGTTCCAATGGTAAAATATATGGAACTGCTTTATGGTTGATGCTCGTTTCCCTTTTTTTCTGTCATTATCAAACACCACAAGCCGTCTTTTCCATGTTTTCTGAGTCCCTATCTGGTTTGTTACAGAAAGACGCATTTTCCTCCCACTTCTGTCACAGTTCATCCGCCGAGGCCTCCGGATCCGGATTCATTCATTCTCATTCGTTCCCTCTCTAAACCCTGCAATACAATGCCGCTCATCTCCCAAACGCACAGTAATGACCGCGGATCCATGCGCGGACAGGACTAATCTCGTCTGGGGAGCAACCGGCGAAATGCTGCATTCTCCAGCACGGGGCAGAGGGCACGTTTCGGACCCCCGACGTGGAGCCTGAATCAGCAGCTTGTCACAGCAAATTTGCCGAAGTGGTCGCGTAGTCTGGCCCGGCCCTCTCAGTAGAAATGAACACCGTGGACTAAGAAGTGGGGAATACTCAGTTCATTCCATCGCTTTTCCCATTTTTGTGTGCTCATTTTTTGCTCTGCTCCGACCCTGTCGCTTCCCCCAAATGTGACTTTGGTTTGTATTGAGTGCGAATGAAGATGCTGTTAGAGTCCTTCCACCGTTGGGACTTCTCTGCTCATGAAGACGCGTGACCTTCGTGTCGCTGTGTGACCTGGCAAATGGACTTGGGAAAGAAAATACTCCAAACCCAATTGAACTGAAGGATCCTGGTGCTTTGAATGAACTTCAAGATGGCCTCGAACTGTTGTGACTTTACCGAAAATACATGGAGAAGTTGTCCATCCGCTGTTTCAACTCAGCAACCGCCGAGAACTTGGCAACGTGTAAGATTTTCCATTGATTAACTGTTTATGTTCCAGCTGCCTCTGGTTCGCCTTCATCTTCTTCCTGTCTACCTATAACACACTTCTCCATTTAAACTCAACCAGCAGTTCGAATCGCAATCCCCCCCCCCCCCCCGTGGTTGACAGAAGGAGATTTGTTTTTCCTACGCTATTATAAATCCATAGATGCCTGATTGCCCCTGATGACAAAATAAATGTACTCTGATTACGGCACCAGAAGGGGGGGGGGGGGACCGTCTCCGACCCCGAAAAACAAGGATCATCTGGCCTTCAGCCTTGAAAACAAGACCTTCTGCAGCGTGATTGGGACATCTCAAATAAGTGTGGGATGTCGAGTGAAGGCTTAAAAGGAAACGTACCCCGTGTTGGTTCAAATGATTGTGGTTGGTAAAAGCCCACCAAGAGAGCGCGAGCCGCCGTTGGTTTTTCACCACGTCTTGGTCGGAAATGTTCTCGTGCCGATGGATTTCCGTTGTTCACGCGGGTCGAAAGCTTCGATCGTGAGCAGCGTGAGCCGGCTCCACTGTGAGGTTCGACCCCATGACCTTTCGCGCGACGCGTCGCCGCCGCGTCGCAGCAGTTGTCCGTTTTTTCCTTTGAGTAAACGATGTTCAACCGCCAGTCATGTACAGAGGATTATCTCGCCCCGAGGTGATGACAGCAACAACGTAGCTTATCTTATCTGCATGAGGAATGGTTTTATTTGCATCTGCCCTCGAGGTGACTCATGGACTAATTTATGCTAGAAAACTCCATTTTCTAAAACAGTTCTTGGGGTTTTGCCAGCGGCGTTTTGTGCTGGCAAGACTTAGACTTAAATATTCCCATAAAACATGATTTTACACTTGATTGTGTACAGATCAAACAAATATATACATATATATCATGTTCAATTGTTAGAAAGGTTTCTTACTTTCTTGTATAGGCCAGAGGCCAACTGTTCCCCCTGTGTTTCCTTTCTTCATTTTTCTAAATCAAGCTAACAAGCTCATTTTACATCTCTCATTTAACTTGAGAAAATACATGAAAGTGCAGTCTTCCTTCTGGATATTTAGCCAGACATGTTGCCCAATTTATTCATCTTCTTGTCACAGAAACGTCTGTGAAATGGGCCAAAAGACAGCTCTGTACGTAGGAGCCAGTTGTCGGGCGTCACTTTAATCACATCTTGTAAACACGAGCCAGCTGTTGGTAATCCATAACGGCGTTCCTAGGAAGCGCGATAGTCAAGTCCTTATCTTGTCTTGCCTACTAACAATCAGGATTTTACAACCAAGCCGTCTCGTAGGAGGCGGATAACAACAACAGCTGCAGCTGATAAGGAGGAAAGATGGCGGTGGCGCAATTGTGGTTTCGTCAGAGCAAAGCTTGATTCTTCGCTGCAGCGGTCGGGGAGCGAGGACGCGCAGCGTATACACACACACCCCCCCCATCCATCAAACCCGTAGGACGATTTATGCCGAAATGTTTGAGGGGATGTGGGGTTCTTATCAAATTTCAGCTGTGTTTATGTGTGACTGAGAAAGCTTTGAAGGTGGTTATTTTCTTCTGATTGGTACCCGGAGCTCATTTTCACTTCCATCACGAGGTCGTCAACGTGAAGGCAGATCTTGATGAAAGGGCCCTGCGCCCGACAATTGATCTCAGTGATGATGAAGAGCAGGGGATAGGTCAGACGCGGCAGCTCGCTGGAGTGTGAGCCAGTCGCAGCGTTTCAGTTCGATGGCGCTCGTTAGATGTGTCGTCTGATGGATTGTTCTTTAAATGCCTTTGAAAAATGGGACGTTGCCCATCAGCCAATTATGCAAAAAGGTCTCCGTGTACGCACAGGATAGAGAACTTTCTCCAGACTAATTAATTGAATTTCTCTCTGGGCTCTTTTCTTCGTAATTTCGCTACAATCATTCTTTCACATCAAACTAAACGGATGTTGGTAAAAAGCAGAGGGTTTTTTTCTCAGTTAATTCATCCTAATCTGATTGTAGTGCGGGGAGAAAGGAAGGCACAAATTGGGATTCCCTAATTGGCCTGTTTTGCATTTCATCTCTAAGGATATTTTATTCACATGCTTGGCCTGTAAAAGCTAAATTGTTTCAATTCTTAACTGATTGCGCCTGAAACACAAAAGGGAAGAAAAAAAAAAAAAAACACCCACCTCAAGCCTCCTAAGGGGGTTTTGCTAAACCACTTATTCCAATGTAAAGTGGATTATAGAGAAAACACAGCGAGCTGGAATCCCTTGGTTGTCCCTTCATCAGAGAGCCACAGTAACCACGGAGACGTTGGCCGGCTGGTAATTGAACTGTTGAATGGTAGCCCCATGCCTGATTAGAGAGGATCCGCACGTTTGTTCATTCGACAGATAATAGACGAGAGGTTCATGTTGTCCCAACACTGACGTGTCCTCCAGAGCATCTCGAGAGCACTTCCTGTTCGCCTTCTGCCTGCGTGCACGTCTTTGCTTCCACATTCATTGTCTTTAGGATTTCAGAGCAGTCAGAAAGAGTAATGGGCTTACAAATGTGCACTCAGGTGTAATCAAAGCATAGCTTTATCTCTTTTTTTTATTTTTCTGGTTACGCTTGGTTCTGCTCGGAGCAAGGGGGGGGCCGTAGAATGAAACCCCAGCGCAGCCCACTCGGCGTCAACATGTGGCTGTGGTTAAGGTGGCCGGGAAAGCGTCATGGGTGACGTATCTGGATGAGCTGTGAGCACGTATGGGACCCGTGCCAGGTTCTCGTCAGCACCTTCAGAGGTGTGTGTGTGTGTAGGACCTACACCAAGAACATGAAACACACATGCCACCTCTTTTGCCCTTGGGTCGGCGGTCTCGTCTCAGCAGGGACGAAGCTGCTCGGCAGAACCCGAGGTCTCACAAAGCGGCCACGAGAGGCCACTGGACCTCGTCTGGTGGGGGAACCTGGCCCGGTGCCCCATGCACATTGCACCCAATGTTGGACCTGTTCGCTCTAAAAATAGAAGGAGCTTTTATTACAGTCTCTCCCCGAGGGTGCTCTAAGATAACTTTGGGGAGGGGGGGGGGGGGGGGTTCTTGGCCAGAGAGGGTGACTTGAAAGCTTATAGTAGAGCCTCATAAATCCAAGCTGGATCTCCCTGAAGCAGTCATTGAGATGTATTAACCCTGCTCAGCAAGTCCAAGTCCGCACAAAGTACGGCCCCTGGGCCTCACAGACCTCTTTAACCGGCTTCATTTCTCTGAAGAATTTATGCTCCGAGATAAAAAATGTTCCAACAAGGACCTTCGTTTTCACCACTCAAGTGATTTTAGGGATTGACTCAAAAGTGTACATTGAGACCTGGTGTTTGAGATTTGAAGAGGATAAAGTGCATCCATCCATCCGTCCATCCATACCAGGGGTTCACGGGGAGTTCGGATGATGGATTTCCAGTGTTGGCTGCACTTTGTGCTGTTATTATATATTGTATTTGTAGGCCATGGGGATAATTATATGCCTCTGATATTCTTAGTACTGTTTCAGACCTTTTATTGTTTCGTCAGAGTTTAATGCAAGAGGCTGTATTATTTCAGACCTTATGTCAAATCACAGCTGGAGAGAGGACAAATCGGGAGGTGTGACTCGACAGCGGGTTTTATGCCAGAGTGTTCTCATGCTAATTATTTCCGTGATATCAGCCACTCGCTTTAGCTGTATTTCTTTATGCATCTTGCTTTTATGAGAATGGTAATGTTCTTATCTAGCTGTCGGCTGGAATGGGAGCGAATGGCAAACGCTTCTCTTGACCATAAAAGGCTCTGTGACATAGTCTTATGGGTGTTAGTGTAAGCATGCCTCTGCAGTTATTCCCACAATAAGCAGGAAAATAGTTTCTGCATTCTTTAATGTCACTGCCGGCTAATTAAAATGATACATAGGAATACTGTGCTTCTTTGTTCAGGAGGAAATGGGGCTTTTTTTATTTGATTTACCACTAGACCAATTCAGCTGATGTTTTGCTTCACGATGACCAATGTGATCTCTGTTCTAGCCTTCACTTGACCTGGCACAGCTTTCCTATTTTTAATCTTTAATAGCACTGATATCATTGCAATCATGATATCGACTGCATTGCTTTGTATCCACTCGTTGTGGTAGTGTTTTTTTTCACAGTGTGGTTCTCGCTAAAAAAAAAAGACTCAATACGGCTCGATATGTTGAAAACCCTTCACACAGCCTGGATTGTATTACTCTGTTATTCTTGAACTCTAATCTTAGAACATTTCTGGTTTTTAGCCTTCTATTGGTCCCTACCACATGATATATTAATGTAGTTTCTCCTGTCTTCCCCGTGGAATTCATGGCGAGCTGACTGTAATATCATTGCCAGTTGCTTATATTAACTAAATGTGGCCATGTTGATTGAAACAACAATGACCTTTTGTTGCCAAGCAACCAAAAAACTTCAGCAGTGGCTGATCATCATAAAATGCTGCACTCCGGGTTGTTGTCAGGCCACCACCGACGGCTTTGACAGAGTTGACCTTATACAAGTATTTTTTTTTTAATGTGTCTAATATTTTCTAATACTACCACGAGTATTGTATGGATATAGTGAGCGCCACACTCTTCTGCTTTAGAATGGTGCTCTTCTTCAGCTGCAAAACCAAGCGTCTCTTCTCTCACGTGTCAGTATACATATATATATATATACATATACACAATGCAAATGTGTTATGTTTGATTGCATTGTATTTTCCAGCTGTTGTTTACCTCCTCTATTGCAGGCAAACATTGTGATGAGCCATCAAGGTGTAGGCATGGTGTTTTCCCCTGTTGTCATCTGCAGTTCTTTGAGTGTAGAGCTGCAGCTTGTTGCATTGGTAGCTTTGTCCCCCATGTCACATGTCCCCAAAAGTTACTGAAGCAGCCCTTCACAGATGCAATCGAAAAATAACAATGGACAGCCGAGGCAATCAATAATACACCTCCAAAGCAAAGTGGTGATATGAAGATAATGATCACAGATGAGACACGTTTGTGCCATTTGGTTTCTACGAGTAATGTGAGGTCAGCTGGTGTTGCCTTGGGTTTAATTGTAAGTAGCAAAAAGCTTTTTTTTTTTTCCTGAAAAATTCCATAACTGTGATACTAGATACTCACCCCCAGACTGCTGGAACCATCAATTGTCGCAAAGTCAGCGCAGGACGCTATTGGACGCTTTGCATCCTGAACCTTTTACATTTGGATTTCCACTATGAAATATCAAGTAGTTTTGTTTGTTTCGATATGTGATTGTAAGGAATGGAGTCTGGCCTGTGGGTTGAAGGTCTGTAGATCACTGGTTCTGTGTTTCCTTCATCCTCCAGAGAAAGAACGTCCACCTGCTGCTGAATGTGTTCTTGCTGGCAGCCTGCGGAGCCGTCCTGTTGGCCTGCCGCTTCTACTGGATGGGCAACAAGCCCCCCAACTTCTCCAACTCCGACAACCCAGCAGCCGACTCGCCGTCTCTCCTCACCAGGACGCTGACGTTTTCCTACCTGCCCGCCGTCAACTTTTGGCTCCTGCTCTGCCCGAACCGGCTCAGCTTTGACTGGTCGATGGACGCCCTGCCCCTGATCAGGGGCCTGTCCGATTGGAGGAACGCTCACACTGGAGCCTTCTACCTCGGGCTGCTGATGCTGGCGTGGTTCGGCCTGCGGACGCACCCGGCTGGGGTGGCGGAGGCGGCGGCCAGAGGCAAGGAGACCAACGGCAAAGCGCATCACTACACCAACGGCAGGAACGGGAGCAGCAACGGCCACGGCGGCCAATGCGACAGTCGTGGGCACTTGAACGGTTGGCACGCCGACGCCCACGTCAACGGCGGCGAGCAGAACGGCGGCCAGAACGGCGGCCAGAAGCGCTGCGAGAGCCGAGCTCCTCTGCCCACCACTGAAAACGTGGTGGTGTTCTCGCTGGGCCTGTTGGCGATCCCTTTCCTCCCCGCCACCAACCTGTTCTTCTACGTGGGCTTCGTGGTAGCCGAGCGGGTCCTGTACATCCCCAGCATGGGCTTTTGCCTGCTGGTGGCGGCGGGGGTTAGGTCCCTGCACGTGCGCGTGCGGCGCCGCTCCTCCAGGGCCCTCCTGGTGTACTGCAGCGCCGCCGTCGTTCTCGTCTTCGCCGTCAAGACGGTTTTGAGGAACAGAGACTGGCAGAATGAGGAGATGCTCTACAAGTCTGGAATTTATGTCAATCCTGCTAAAGGTGAGGTCCTTTCACGCAAATCGGCACATACCAGCACCTTGAAAATCAAATTCAAATCAAATAGTCCATAGTGAGCGAGCTCTCAGAATTGAATGCTGTGCGCAGCTGTTTCTCTTTGCTGCCCTGAATAATTCAAAGTCAAAATGCTTCAAAATCTCCTCTCTTCATCACGCAAGCCTTATAAGCTCACGAGCTCACGAGATGGTGCCCAAAAAAGCCAAATGAAACTGCTGCACTACTCAATGCTACGTTTCTACTTTCATTTGTCAAGGCACAACTGAAAGCCTTTATCGTCCATCTTCTCATACCCAGCATGCAATCTGTTAAATGGCACCATGATTGCCCTGTCTCAACCCGTCTCTTATTGGCAATAAAATAAATGAAATATTCATTTATAGCCTCCACATTCAAGGCTATCGAACAGTGATTCACATCGTGTGGAGGAGGAGGGGGGGGCAGGGTACTCGTGTTGTGTTGAGCTGATTTCCCTTTCAGATTGTGGGCGCAGCTGAGGCGTGACAGCTGTTTGTTTTGGCAGCCCATCGGGCCGGATCGAGCGGCAGCGATGTCCCCAACTCAACTCCCATTACTGCTCATACCAGAGTTGAACGGGGCTCAAACACGGACACACTTATTGGGCTGGTTTGAACTGGGAGATTTTAGTGCACAAAGATTTCCTGCAGAAGGAGCTTCATAAATTCATCTCTAGCTCCATAGATGCTTGGTTTTTCAACAACAACATACAAATTCAATTCAAATATTCTGAATAACAACATTGATGCACAATGATTTAAATAGCCCTGTTCTTTGTCTTAATGATTCATTTTCTTCTGTTAAATCATAGTTGGTATGAGTATGAGCAGCCTATAATGTAACCTTTAAAAAAACAAAGGGGACATTATGATACATTGACATTAGCTATTTCTTTATATCCATTCCCCGTTTACACTGTTTTTTTTCAAACTCCGTCCTCGCATTATTCGCTAAATGTATTACAGCTCTTAGCAACTTTATTTCACCTGTCAGTGCCATTCAAACTCTAACACAATTAACTGTGCAATAGCTCTATGGTGGTCTTCTTTTCATACCCACTGACACAGGAGCTTTTGGTGCTTTTGACTCAGAACTCCGCCTTCTACGTTTGCCCTCCATTATTTTCCACTTTTTGAGAAAAAAAAAAAAAAAAAGAACCTGTGAAAATGATTTCACAGGGAAACGACCTGCCACAGAAATCTCCTCTTCCTCGTACTTTAATCGAAAAGCATTTCAAGAAACTGTAAAAAGTTATTTCAGAAGGTTGCCACAAGTGTTTTGTGATTTCACCCCGTCTGACTAAGCTCTTCTATTGTCACTTGGCAGCATGGGGCAACCTCGGAAATGTCCTGAAGAGCCAGGGCGAGATGGAGCAGGCTGAACAGGCCTACAGAAATGCCCTCTATTACCGCAGCAACATGGCTGACATGCTGTATAACCTGTGAGTTTAACACAATTCTTCTTTCGAATATCCTCAATGTGCACGTTGGATTCCCTCGCTTGTCGTTGGGGGTTGAGCTTGTGCACTTGATTGTCACCGCCTCCGCACCAGTGACTTAGGACTTATGTTCTGGTTTAACATTCACGGCTCCATTGATCAGAGCTGCCCTCTCGGAGGAAGTGGCATCTCGTGTTGTATTCTCGAGAGGGCTGTGTGTGTGTCTGACAAGGTTATTAATGGTGCCTGAGGGGGAAACACAAAGCACCCACCGCCGGCCCTCCACGTGTGTGTCGGACATCTAAATTTTCCCCTTCACCTTTTTTTTATTATTTTTTATCAGCTGCTTTTGTTCCTCTCTCTACGCTTTACAGAACCTCCTCTTCTTTTGAGTTATTTAAAGCTCTAAACTGCCCGTGCTGTCTGTGCTTTTGTCTGTTTTTAGCGGTTTGCTGCTACAGGAGAGCAACAAGTTCTCCGAGGCCCTCCACTACTATAAGCTGGCCATTGGGAGCCGGCCAACTCTGGCTTGTAAGTACAGCCCTTTATTCATTCCTATCGACGAATCTCCAGCTCTTGTTGTCGTGGCCGCGCGGTGTCCAGGCAACAGGGAGCAACGGATGTGGTTGTGTGAAGGGAGAGAAACACTGTAGGTGGCAAAGGGGCAAAGGGCAATGCACGATGTATTTATTTTTAATTCAGGCCATAACTCTCTGATTTCACCTGATCCTTCCTGTGATCACTGCTTCCGTGACTTCTCACAGGATTGAGCGCGTCTCCTTCTTCTTTGCGCGCGTCACCCTTCCTCTTCATCCCAGGGAATCATTCCCAGCGTTTGCTGGAATTACATCGTTGGTACACTGTCACCTTCGGGGCAGGTTGATGAGAACAAATCGCCGCCATCTCACCTGATCGTGCAGTAAATTAGCTCCCCATTGTTCTAGGTATCAGTCACTGACTGCTTCTTTCTTCTCGTGGATTAATTATTCACCTCATCAAGATCGCGGTGTGGCTAGACGATTTCCATTTAACGTGCAATTATCCAATCTGTTATAGCCGATAACAAGCTTAATTAGCAGCAGGCACGTTGGAGACGGGATCGTAATGTGACAGCTGAAAGCGGTTCTCAGGGTTCCGGCTTTAGTCACTGAATAATGAGGAGCCAACTCTTATATTCAATATTCAGAAGAAGGCTGTTTTGTGGAAATGTGCGATTGATTTTTGTCACATTTAAAATCCGCTTTTAAAAATAGAAAATCGAAACGAATATATATTTTTCTTCATCTAAATCGACCGCATGCGGCAACAGTAAGACTGTGAGGTGAAAGGGTGTGGAATGGAAAAACGTGAGCTCTCGTGATAACCAATTCCAAAGACAGAAGAGGAAGAAACCCACTAGAGTTATTGGAGAAAAAAAAGCTTCTTTGTCACCGCCCTTCAACATGATTACACGTCAACCCCCCTGTGGAAGAGCCCTCCAGATTGATCTCCTGTGGCGGCTTGATTTATTCCAACAACCAGACATGATCGGCGGTTGTTTAGAGAGGCAGGTCCACAGAGATTAATTACTCACCAGCTCTGTATTGACTATTAGACGTTGCCTCGGAACGCTCAAGGAAAAAGTTTAACAAGCATCCAAAAGATCCCCCCCCCTTCTCCCCCCTCCAGAACGCACGCAGAGGCCAAATACACATTAAAGCATTCAAAGGAGAAAACAGCGGTTTACTGTTCCACCTCAAATGTGTATTGTAGAAAGAGCCCATTACTCAGCTCTTCAGCACCGTTGAACTCTGAGGACGCTCGTCAGTGAGAGGCTTGTGGCTCAGGTTGGATAAAGGATCTTGTCTGGGAGGTTTCTACTTAATTAATAAAACCTGTTTTAATCAACACAAATGGGATGGTGGAAGGAGCAGCAGCAGTAGAGGATGGAGGCAGTGAGGCTGTGCCAAGAGGCTCGGTTGTTACCGTGTTACTCACACTGTCGTGTACGTTTTTTTGCTTCCGCCAACAGCGGCCTACTTGAACACAGGCATCATTCTGATGAATCAGGGACGCCTGGATGAGTCCAAGCGAACCTTCCTGACCTGCGCCGACATCCCAGATGAAAACCTGAAGGACCCCCACGCCCACAAGAGCTCAGTGACCAGCTGCTTGTACAACCTGGGCAAGCTGCTCCACGAACAGGGACACCAGGAGGTAAGGACCCAAACGGCAGGAATACGCGACGCGTCTCGGGATGCTTATTTCAGTGTGCTGGTCACTGTTTTGGCGGGCGTAGTACTTTTGATGAATGACTCAATTTTTTATTTTTACAAAGTTGACATGGGAGGAGACAATCAAAATGCAAAAAGGAATCACAAAGGAATAAAATATACTGTATTTTACATATTTTGTCAAAACAACTTTTACATAATGGATGTGTAAAACCATATTGAACTCGATCCAGCATTGCTGGTGTCATAGGGGAGTTTGGTGCAGACAATCCTCTTTGTAACAAATTTGTTCTCTTTTCAATGCCTATAAAGACCTACAGTGTAGGCTAGAGAAGCTTAAACTTTCCAATAATGCACATCTATTCTGTACATGATGACTGATGCTGCTGATTCAATCAGGATTGAAGCAGCCAAACTGCAGACTCAATAAGGGCTTTTATAAGCTGTTGGCAGAGCAGTCCCGCTTCCTCCGATCTCTAACCGCAACATTCGCTTCAGCAATAAAGCAGTTCCAGCTCCTTCTAACCATATAAAACTCTGACGGGCCTCGCAGAACCTCCTCTCAATACGTGCCAGAGTCCACGTTCTAGTCGGCTTAACAGCCGTGACGCCGAGGATGGACCCTTTCTGCTCGGCTCTGTGCGCACCAGCCTCCCGGCGCCCCCCGATTCCACGCTGTGTTTTCACAGTGTCACGGCCCCCCGGGCTGCAGGGGAGGGGACGACCAGTTTGCCACAGCGCCAGATCCTCTGGCTCCGTCTCACCCGCCCTAATGCAAACATCCTCCACCTTCTTTTCTTTAAATCGTATTTGTTTCATTCACAGGAGGCCCTCACAGTGTTTAAAGAAGCAATACAGAAAATGCCAAGACAATTTGCACCACAGAGCCTCTACAACATGATGGGTAAGAGCAGCTTTTTTCACTATTTACAAGCATGAAAGCTGTTGTTTTTCAGGCTAAAGGAATATATAACACATTGGAATTGAGTGTGAAAGGCAATTTGCCGCTATACTTCAATCATTTATTGTGCTCAGCCGCTTAAACAAACAACGTTTTTATTTCCTTCTGGACAGATAGTGTTTTAACTGAACAAAAACTAACTGCGTTTCACTCTTGCAGACTTGAATGCACTTAGACCCACTGTGAAGCAGAGGTACCCCAGATGAGAATCTGAAGGAAACTTTATTGCAAAGCCAAATTAGAACCGTTGTTGTTTATTATCCTAGATTTCTTTGTCCATTGTCGATTTAAATGTTCTCAAGGAATCAAACACGTGTCATAGCGCTAGTGCTGTGAAGCCCGAGGTTCGCGTTCTCAGTTGTAAATCTGAAAGCGGGGGCTTTAGCGTAAGCTCTTGCTTTATTAGATATGAAGATGAAAACTAGGTTAAGCTGCCTGTGGCTTGCTGCAGCCCAGTGTTTAGTTTAAGCCTCTGCAAAAAGTTTTTTTAAAAAGTGCAACAAAAAAAGAAAAGTAGGTTGTCAAAAGAAATCAGACATCAAGCAGACAACCATCTACATCAGTGGAATCATTCTTCAAGTCATCCAACGCGATTAAATGCTGCTAAACAGCGTCTCGAGACAGTAGTCAGATTTGTGATATCATGTTAATTTGCTTTTCACTACGAGAACAAGCCGGCTTGTTATGTTACAGCTGTGGAACAGCTGCTCTCGGGCTCATTAAATCTGCTCTCTCCTTGCTTTTTTTAACTCTCTGTCACTCACACACATGCAGCTGCCTACACACACACACACACACACACACACACTTGAAACCTGGGACGTCTTTAATCCAGACTCGGTACTGCGCTGGTTTTGCTGTTACGTTGGCGAAATGCAATTTGACAAAGCTTCTGGGACGATGTCAAAATGTCGATGAGCGCTCCGGTCGGCGCCCGTGATGCCCGGCGCCGATTTCTGCAGCGCGGCGTTGTTTCTCTCAGTGAACCGATTTGCCCGTTTGGCCCACCTGCTTTTGTGCAGTTCTTGTTTGCTGCTCTCACGCTGTTCTGCGGGACGCCAAGCAGCAGAAGCTTTCATCGGAGCGGGCTGCTGCTCTCTCTCTCTCTCTCTCTCTCTGGTGGGCTGAGGAATGTTGCTGCTTTCCAGCTCCTCCGGTGTCCCCCTCTAATTGCACGTTGATGTTTGCGCTGATCTCATACAGACGCCTGTATGACAACAGTTGGTACTGTTGGAATATAGGAAGCTTAAAACGTTGCGATGTAGATCTTCTAATCCATTCCTTCCCTTTATTTGATGTTGGTTTCAAGGACATTAGAAATAATGTAGCTACAATTTTATGGATTTCCAGCACCTTAATCTGAAACGTAAAGCTTCACTGGTAGATATCATGTTGGAAATATATTTCCATGTATTGCTTTTCATCTCAGGAGGGGTGGGGGGGGGGTTTAAAGGTATCATTTATTACACATCAGTGTTGCTCATTTGCAGGAAAAGGGGAATGTGTGTATTAAAATAATGAAAAAGGTCCCTGAGTTGGGATTAAGCGTGAGACACCTGTTGCTTATCACAGTTTCCTATCAGTTAAGAGATTAGACGTAATCCTCTCAGAATTAAAGTGCCGGTCCACTACTCCAAACAACGTGTCCACAGGTTCTTGGGTCATTGCAACAACTGGGACACATTCAGTTTCTTTCCCTAAACATGTTACGGTGTGGATTCTAACTGTGTTGCGTTCCGTTACCAGCCGCTGTTGTCAAATTCCTGCACTAATACGTGTGTTATTGGATGGCTACGAGAGACACGCTATTGTTTTTTCAGGTGCAGGCACAGGGTCAGACGGGCCGATGGGGGAGGTATCACATGATGCCTGACAGATCAGCCAGTGAGAGTGAGACAGACCCAGTTAGCCTCCAACAATTTGTGAACCACACCCCGAAAACCATGTTGAGCTCAGTTTAAAAAATAAAAGCCTCCAATGACCGTCTGTTTCGGGAGGAATTCACTACTCGCTGGGTATTAAAAAGGACTTTTGTGAAAGGACGGGAAGCGTGTACATTTATTTTTCTACAAACTCTCTTCGCTTAATGTCAAGCACTTTACTAGTAAACATATAATTTGATGAAAATACAAAGATGGGGTTTGAGGCCGCATGCCTTGTGGGTTGAGCTCAGTGCTGCGTTGCCCACATGGGGACAACCAGGATGTCTCGACCTTCCTGAAAGTTGACCCCCTGGCTCTGCTGTCACAGGAGAGGCCTACATTAGACTGAACAAGCTGACCGAGGCCGAACACTGGTACAGGGAGTCCCTGCGAGCCAAGCCGGACCACATTCCTGCACATCTCACCTATGGAAAACTGCTGGCTCTGACGGTGAGATTTCAAATTTCCTCCTTCCTCGTTTTTTTTTTTTTTGCAGAACCAGTTGTCCTTCTCCGCCCGTGCTCTCTCCCTCTTTCACCTCCCCTGGCCTTTCATCTGTCCTCTTCACTGTTCGTAATGACCTCCTCAAGTCCCTACAGTTAATCAATAATGTGTGTGTGTGTGTGTGGGGGCGGGGGGGTTGGAAGACAGTGAGCATGAGAGGGAAGGTGTCGCGTTGTGGTTCTCCAGATGCTCCTGTCTCTGATGGAAACGGGACTTCTTGATTAAAAACCCTGTCCCAGCAGCTTGCTTTTTGGACCTTGTGAATTGTTGCAAGGCTTTTAATAAAAGTAGCTTGAGGCGACCGCAGAACAGATAGCGGGCATTTTGCAATGGTGTAATGCGTGATCAAGATCTGAAAAGGACCAAGGAAAGAAATTGGCGTCTTCCGGGTCAGAGACAATAACCTCTCAGGATGCGTTTCAATAACCAAAGAAAAGGTTTAGGGGGGGTTGGTCATGTGGTCGGGTCGCACGGCCATCAGTTAGAGATTGATGCCAGATAAGCGCATTTGGAGTAGGAAGAGAAATAAACAAATTAGAAGAAGAGTTGCCTTCTCTTCAGCCCGTACCCTTCTCTGACACTGGGCCCGGATGAGAAGAGTCCTTTTCATTTCCCTTGTGGCAACAGAGCCTTTTTCAGCTTATTGTCATTCATAGTCTTAGTCCGAGCTTTGTGTTTTCAGCACTGATCGATGTGGAAGACTCACTTAATCGAACTGTGAAAACCAAGATGTTTCTTCCATGTTATTTCTTCATGTTTTTGTATCAGAGCGAGGAATAGTGTGACGGTTCATCCATGTTTTCTTTTTCTGCCAAAAGGTAATACGCCTCTCATATCTGTGCCCCGCTAGCGCCAAGGCAACAACAAAAAGAACGGTATATCTCATTTATTGTGTAGAGAAAACAAGTAAAAGTGACACTGTTGTATTGCAGTCGTTTTTGCGATCTCTCTGCAAAGATTAAACGTATCCCGTCCTTCAATACTTGTGTCGATTCTCCCTCATGTGTATCATATTGTGGCTCAATAATTTCCTTACACAGCGTATCCTTTTGTGGAGATGTCTTAACAAAGTCTTTCAAATAGAATTTAGCTCCTGCGCCGCACTGGATTGATTTCCCCATCTGCAGGCGGGCTAATGGTCAGCTCGAAGAACCGTTGAGCCGACACCACGAGCCGCTTGCTAAGCTGTCGGGAGCCGCTCCCTGTGTACAAACGCTATCCAATACCGAAAAGTACCCCAAACCAGACGCCTGGACTCGATGAAGTGGAACCGGTGGGGGGGAAGGGGGCGCATTGGGCCGTTAACAAGAGACTCATTTGGTTTGAGGAAGCGCCATCGATTTTGGAGGAAAAATGGAGAATCCGTGTGGATCTGTGACGGCGGTGAATGGTGCGCAGCCCCCTTGCTTCTGTCAGTTGAAACGATCCCAAAGGGAGCTTAGTTCTTTCTCTGCACAAGTTTAGAGCTCCGTGCTTTCTACAAAGTTTCGTATTCTCCTCCTGCTGTGGCCGCGACCTCTGTGCCGTAAAGCCAGCAGCGTTTAAGTGTGATCAAATCCAGCGCAGGAAGTCCACTTGCCCTACTGCCCCCTTCGCCTTCCACCCCCCCTCCCTCTGCTCTGATTGTGGCACCACAGTGACTGATGAAGAAACTTTAGATACTGTCAGGGGGGGGTTTGAGGTTCAGATCCATGTGGGGGGGAGACTTCGGGGTTGGGCTTTGGAAGCCGGGTTCGGCGAAGGGTGAGAGGAGGAGGAGGAAGAGGAGGAGGAGGAAGAGGAGGAGGAGGGCCCGGGCTGAGCTGGTCGCTGAGGCCAAGAGTGACAAGTTGCTGTGATTTGTGGACGGGGTGGAATAGGGGAGGGGAGGGTGAGTTAATAACCCCGATCGGTATCGTGTACCCACCCCCACCCCCGCGCGCTTTGCTGACCCCTCCACACCTCCACCTCCACCTCCACCTCCACCGCGATGCATGTGATGGGGCCTCTGCACACACCGCAGGTCAGAGATGGACGCGGCCGCCCCGATGCCTGAGATATTGGTTTCAGTCGTCTTCTTCTTGTCATTTCCTCGGCTAATACGATGCAGGCTTCAGTCATAATCACCCCGGAGTCGACAGAGCCACGGCCGCCACGTCTGCAATTCATCTGCTATCATCAGGAGGTTTGAGGGGCAAGGCACCAATCTCCTCAGCACGTGTGTTACAGAAAGGGAGGACATTGCGTCCAGGCAAAGAGCAGACTATGAGAGGAGGATATATGTAATGGGAAGTGTGGTTTGAGGTGGGGATGGCATTTTGTGATTAACTTTCCATATTATTTTTGTGTTTTTCACTCACCTCCCCATGTTAGTGGCCTCAATGGGCTTTCAATTTCGAAAAAAAGGGGGAGGTCCTGTGAAGATATCTCTCCCTGTCTTACACAATTGTTCATACCTTAAAATAGAGCAGTTTACATTTGAGGTCCTTACTGTAATTTATCTTACCCTGAGCACCCATTAATATACTCAGACGTGTCATAGTAGTAGAACTCCTCAACCCACTTACAACTACTCAACTCATCTCAATGTGGGAAAGCTTCATTCTGGGGTTTAATAAACAGACGAAGGCCTATGTTATTATTAAACCAGCTGGCCCTCCAACATCGACATTCCTACATCTGTGAATATGAGTGTGAAAATACACAGAGAGGATGCTGTTCAGGCTGGAGCTGTGATCTCCACTTGGACACCATCGAGCCTATTAAACATGTACTTAGCACCGTAGCATCAAGGGAAAACCCACCCATATATTTAGATTAGAAAAGGATGTGTTTATTCAATCTGAACCAGGCTCTAAAAAGTTAGACACTTGACTATGTGCATCCTTGCTTCGCTGCAGCACTCATTGGGTTCAAGCTGCTTCTTCCTATCGGACTAAACTGAAGCCATTCACTTCACACTGAGTTCATATATTATTATTATTTATCCTCATGCGAAACCTTTATTTTTTTTAATCCTCCTCCATCATTTCTGACCAACCTCGAGCCCCAGTAGACTCGACACAGCTCCAACTTGTTGTATTCATGTCAGGGCTTGTCGCGACACCGCTGGCTGCCTTGTTGATGCTGAAACATCGGCCTTGAACAGAAGAGCGCGCATTGTTAATTGTTGATCAGACGGCATCTGGTGCCGGGGGTCGTGTCAACGCCCCAGCTGCTCGGTCGCGTTTGAGCTCTGATTGGTTCGGTGTCACGGTCTAGAGGACCTGAGGGAGTGATGCTTGTCCTCATCCTGCTACGCTCACTCTCCCATCATAGATTATATTATCCACCTCAAAATGTGGAGAAAAAAAACTAGTGTGTGTGTGTGTGTGTGTGCCATCCACCTTGTGTGACCCTGAGATACAGGGTAGATACACAGTTTGGTCGCCCTTACCTCTCCCCTCGCTCCATTTCCCTCTGTTCAGGCCACACGGCCTGCGTGTGGTTATGCTCTCTAAGTGTTATTTGCACAGATAAAAGTGTGTAATGAACGAGCTGCCGTGCACAGCCCGCCGGTGCTTTGACACTTGAGCCCACGTGTGCCTCGTGTCCATCTACTGAGATTTAACCGTGGCAGTGGGTCTGGGTAAACAATAATCTATTCGGCTGTTGAGTGGAGCGCGGGTTTTAATAACGAGTATTTTTGGGGAGCAGTTGAAACCACATTGACGCCGTTCAATCCGTTTCTCTTCAGGGGCAGAAAACGGAAGCGGAGAGGTACTTCCTGAAGGCCATTCGACTTGACCCCGCTAAAGGCAACTGCTACATGCATTACGGTGAGTCCTTATTGTTATTTGTCATATCCCCCCTTTTTATTTTTACATCCTCAAATATATTTTTGTCAATTTGCCACACACACACACACACACACACACACAGGATGGAGTCGAGCACAAACTTGGGCGACCCCTTTGCCATCTCTTCCCCTTATCAGCCCCCGTGTCAGTGTGCACGTGGTCACCACAGGATCCCAGCGGGGGGGGGGGGGAGGAACCACTTCCTCGCATTGTTCTCTGTGACTCGATGAAAGTGGAGAACGTGACAGTTTCAGCATCCCTTGTCTTACCCTTGTTCCGCATGACTTGAATAGTGAGATTGATTTCAAACAAGCCGACAAGTCCCCCGTTTAAACCGCGCCGTCGGCCTGAAACAGGACGTGATGATGAACTGAAGTGTCGGCTCGCTGTCACTGCACCAGCGTGCATGTGACATTTGTAAAGTGATCAGGTGAATGATGGATTTCATTTTGTCGGAGCTGTTGCCCACGAGGTGTAAAAACTCAATTTCGGTGGCAAAGTGCGTGATAGAAGTGAATGAACCTCCCCATTATGCAAACAGATTTATTTATGGCTACACAGGCTTTTACAGTACATTATTCTGATCAGGATGGTCTGCAACTGGTTCCAATATCACGCTGTTAAAGATCACAGAATCAAATTATTTACACACAGCTTTGTAAAATATAAAAAATGCAACGCTGCAGGGGTCGTCTTTCCTTTATTACTTATAGATCCGCTTCAATATGTCAGAAACCCTCCATAACTGCAAAAGTGTTGGCAACCTGGAGCTATTTCCCCCTCTGAAGTCTCACTTTGCATCCGTCTCTCAACTCAGGCCTGAACTCACGGCTTCAGTTTCAGCCGCAGTTATTGAGGCAAAAAAATGCGGTAGTTCAAGCGTCCTGTTCGAGTAGCGGGGCCAAACAAAGTCAACATGTTATTATTTCCTCTCCAAAACTTGCCCTTACCAAGCAGTCCGACCAGTCCTCGCCCAAGGGCCAAAGGCAACCACCGGGCCCGCAGCCTGCACCTCCCCGTGTGCGTCTCTGTGGGGATCCCTCAGCGATCTAACAGTAGCGCTGCTCTCTCTCTCTCTCTCTCCCCTCCCCCTCCCCCCCCAGGTCAGTTTTTGTTGGAACAGTCGCGGCTGCTGGAAGCTGCGGAGATGGCGGAGAAAGCGGCTCGCCTCGACAGCGGGGAGTTCGATGTGGTCTTCAGCGCGGCCCACATGCTCAGGTGAGTGCATCGTTGTGTTTTGGGCCCGAGTCGTCCATTCTTCATCCGCGAGATGACTTAGGAAGGAGGCTGTGTGTGTGAGAGAGGGAGGTCTGCTTGTCTGCGCGGCTCATCCAAGGGCTTACGCTGCTCCTCCGCCACTGTGCCACTTTACTTGGCCGTGCTTCATAAGCCTCTCTCCTCGCCGCCCTGCCAGCCGGAGAGAGCTTCTGGTTTGTCTCTCCGCCTGCTGTGCAGCTGGGTGGCTCCGTGTGCCCGCTCTCACTCCGTCTCACTCCTCCTCTTCCTGCCCGTCGGGGGGGGGGGGGGGGCACGGGTCAGCTGATGGACCTCGGCGTCGGCGCTTGAGTAGCCCGCAAGCTGTGAGCACAAGGCGTGAGCCGGAGATGTGTGAATGCAGCGATGGGCCAACTCACAGGCTGACGCCCCACTGACTGAACAGAGCATGCGAAAGGCGGAGCCTCTGTGGAGATTTCCTTCTCCTCCTTAAGGAATATTTAATATAATATACATTTAGGGATTCATGCACATTCTCTTTCTTGCAGAGCATTTGGTGGGAAAGCTGATACGGTTGTCGTGAACGACTGGTTGGCTCAGCTATCTTAAAGTGTCAGTGCTATTTCTACATGTAGAGTCTAGTGAAGAAATAAATCCCCGCTCCGCGCTGAATTTATCGGAGGAAGCTCACTCCTCCTGCCGAGAAGCCACGCCGGCTGTGCCCGCATGTACCGGGTCTGAGAAATTCAAACAAATAAAAGCTTAATTGCCCTGTTAACTCATTGTAAAACACCTCATTGAAATAGCTCTGAAACCAATTAAAACTCCCCAAAATATTAGCCTGTTTTTCTACCATTCTAACAATCAGCAGCACTGAAATAAGACGCACACGCGCCTCTCCCGCCTTCTGTGCTTGCAAATCACAGCCAATTTAATCGACATGAATGATGGATTGTTTGAGTATTGATTGATTTTCTCATTCCATTGATATATCTGCTTGGCAGCAGCAGCTGCTGTAAAACCTCACTGTCATATTTACACTTCTCGATCTTTTTTTTGTGCGGATTAAAACACAAGAGAGGTAACTAATTAGTGAGCTTTGAAGGCGCTGATAGGTGCTTTTTTTTTTTGTACATTTGGACCGCACAGAGGCAGCAGTCGGCCTGCTAAACTCCCGTAGCTTCGTAGCTGTGACGCTGATTTATCAATCCTGTAATTTTTGCCCAGACTCTCTTTACCTCGTCCTACCGTTTCTTGAACCCATGTCAACTCTTACTCTGCTGCTTAATGCATGGCTCCTCCCACAGCCACAGCTTTCTGCTTAGAGAGCCTCTACCCTCAAGGCCCCCGGACCCCTGGCAGCTAAAAAGAGCTTCAGGCAAACGTCAAGCATCCGCTGTCCGCTTGGCGTCGGGGGGGGGGGGGGGGTCTCACTCCTCCACCGCTCATGCACCTTTATGTGGCGGTCTTGGGGCGCAGACATGGAAAGGGCCTCTGTCGGCATGGATATAAACGGGGGGGGGGGGGGGGGGAGAGATTGAGAGGAGAGGAAGAAGCTCTCGGACCTAGAAATGTCTTTCATTGCCGTGTTACTGAGAAATGATTAGCGTTGAGTTGCTGATTTGAAAGATGGTCAAAAGTTGTTGTCTTTGCGGATTTTGTAAAACTCCCCCCCCCCCCGTTCCCCCTGTGCTCGTGCAGCCGTGTTCTGTCCCTTCCTTTGGTTCTGAAGCCGAGCAGTGGTTTACATACTTGGCCTCCCCAGTCTGCCCTCTCACAACCACAGTCAGACGGCCCTCGGAGGTCTTTTCATTGTGTGGCAGCTCTCCAGTTCTCCTCTGATCATGTGATAATGATATTATACAATAAGATTGTTTTCCTTTTTCTTTTTTCAAAAAGGTTGTGACTTCTAAATATTATACTGCCAAACAAACATATGATTGTGGTTAGGCGTAAAACACACATTTAAGATCTCAGGACAATTGAGTAACCCGAGTCGGTGTCTGGGCCTCCTTTTGGAACGTAAAATGCTTTCTTTTCTTTTTTTTTTTTTTTACCCCGGCTGGAAAAATGTAGAGCGAGAGTGGAGTGACGTTTTCCAAGATCAATGTTACACAAGAGAAATTGTGTTTTTGGTCATGTCAGCATCAAAAAGGATGTCAGTGTCATTTGCCTCCACTTTGCACTCAGACAATATCAATAACAAGGTCTCAGAAACTGTTTCAATGGTTTCCCGCTTAAAGGAAAAGCGCTGCTTGGGTAGCAATTGGTTCTAAATAGAACTTTCTAGGTTCACCACTTGACTCACAGCTCTTAGTAAACCTAAAAAAAGAATTATTTCTGTCAATATATTTCTTTTAAATAAGAAAATATGTTGTATCTTACCGCAGAAAACATCCCTTGTCTACTCATTTATCATTGAAACAATTCAGAACCCATTTGACGGGGACTCTAAAACCAAACATAAATACTGTGTATTTACTCTGGCCACTGATCTGGTAATCCAAAAATAAAAGCCTTGCCTTTTATCTGGAACCATATGCATGATGATCCCTTAATAGACCTCGACAGCTTAATGAAGCCGTGGTTCCGGCGGCCTCGCTGTCCTTTGATCGCGCCGACTTTAAGGGCTCCCCTGCCAGCCGCCGCTGCCTCTGTCCTTGACTCTGTCGACGTTAAATTGTCCGCCACGAGACAATTGTTCCCATCAGCGCAAAGCGTGCAGCTGTGCAGCGTGCAGCGGTGATTTCTGAGCTATCAGAGCCTGAATCACAGGAGCCACAGGTTTGCGTATTAACAAAATAAGCCTGTTAAAGTAGGCAGAGCAGGTGAGTCTGAAAGAAGGCAAAAAGCATCACGTGAGGCCCCCTGCAGGTTTATGTCCTCAGACGCAGAGCGTGTCCGGTTCCAGGGACTCACGCCGATACGCCATCTGCCCCCCCCCGGAGCTCCTGTTTGACGCGGCGTGCTTCGGTGCGTCTGCGCCGTCCGCCCTGCTGTCCAGGTTGTGGTGAGAGTAGGATTAAATGGCTTTGTGTTTCAGTGGCCAGCCAGCACGTCGAACACTCTTCCCCCCCCCACACAACGTTACTGTCAATCTTCCCAATCAGAACTGGGTTGTTGATGAGTTCCAATCAGCCCGACGTCCCCGCATCAAGGTTGAATTATAGCGCAGAGTGAAAGATGCTATCAAAGTAGAACGCCCCCCCCTTATCCCTCATGCTCTTCCCTCCTGTTGTTTTCTCAGTGACCCCTGAGTGCCTTTAAAACACGCGGGTTCCGAGGCCTCAACTCGAAGCCAGGAGCAATAAAGATGAGTAACGATTGCCTCTCTCTCTCTCTCTCTCTCTCTCTCTCTCTCTCTTTTTTTTTTCCTGTTTGCAGACAAGCCAGCCTAAACGAGGCGGCCGAGAAGTACTACGGACAAGCAGCGAGCCTGAGACCCAATGTGAGTAAAACCACGACTACCTAATCATCCCCCGTCACCGTTTGAAAACCCCGCCCGACGGAGGCTGCGCGATCGCGGCCCCGGGTGGCGATATTCCAATATGGCTGCTGCCCCGGCGCGCTGGTTCACAGCGGCCTTCATTGCCAGCGAGTCACAAAATAAATGGGAGGGTTCGTTTTTTTTTTTTTTTTCCCCAGAGTTTGTGCAGCATCCATCACCAGCTTCAAAGGGCAAGTAGATTGAAAAGAATAATGACAACAACACTCAAGTCGGGGGGGGCTCTTGACGTGTTGAAGATGAATGGGGTCCAGTCTGTGAGGGCTTGTTTGGGTCGATGGGCCCCATCGGCAGCAAAATATGTTTGCCATGTGGTCCGCCTGTTTGTCCCTGCGTGGTGATTTGAATAAATCCGTTCAGGATTGATGATCTAAATGTTTCTGGACAATGTCACACAGAAAATAATGTTTAGTTGCGCAAGCTCACGAACACCAGAGCAACAAATGCAAACAAAACATTGAGTATAACAGGGGGATCCAATAAAGGTTTTTCACTGGAACCATGAAAATGAGCCGCTATCTCACCTCCGTGGTTGTCCGTGTCATTGTGTGGTATTTTTTAAATGTAATTGGACCCAAAATATGTTTTCAAACATGAATGATGTAGGACAACCATGATTGTTTCCACAGATGATCTTTTACCAAGTGGCACAAAGCGCACGTTTTTCCCTGAATGTCACAGCCGGTCAAAACTTTGGCGTTCCACGTTTGGAAATCTCAAAGGATGTCTTCTTTAAAGTGGTGTATTGCCTTGACAAAAGCATGGCGTTATTGTGAGGAAACAGCGTCGGCCACAAGCATTTGCTGAGTCATTTTGTGTTCCTGGTGGTTCCTGGGACAGATCCGTGTGGTAATACGAACGCACAAAAGACGGCCACATCCACACAGAGGCACTTCTTTTCCCCTACTTGGTCACTTTTGCTAAGCCTTTACTCATTTGTATATGTGCGTATAGCCCAATTTAGCATTCTTCTTCTTTCCCATAATGCTCCGTTCTCTGTGATGTGACCTACGCCGTGTACCCTGTCCATCAGGATTTGTCCTGTCTTACTTTGCTGCAGCTTGATGCTTCACACCTCAAAAACACTTTATATATATATATATATATATATATATATATGTGTGTGTGTGTCTATTAAGCTCACAATTTGCTTCCATTCAAAGGATTTACTCCCTCGGTCCGACAGTTCCTTCCACCCAGCTGATTTCAATCTTTAGTTATTATGTACAGGTCATTCTCCCATCGTACCTCACTTTTTACTCTCGCAACCTTCATAGCACGTGTTTCTTTATGGTCCGGGTCTCAAAATGCGCCACATCTGGCCATCTGCCTCTGCTGCTACATGCCAGTTAAGGGGAAGGTAGGCAGGCAGAGAGGTTGCAGAGCAGCAGGAAATGAGGAAAAAAAGCTTTTGAAAGCTTTTGACAAGGGAACGTTTTGCAGAGGGTTGCAAGTGTTGCAAGGGTGACAAAGAATGCAGGAGTAAGGTTATAAATCACAGAAGTCTTCGTTATATAAAGTGTGGGGGGGGAGGGGGGGGGGGCTGGGTGAGGAATGACGGGAGCCTTCTGGGGAGAATGTGGAAGGAAACTTAACTCAGGAATGGTGAAAGTAGAGAGAGTAGAGAGATCTTTTGAGCTGCGCTGAGAGGAAAACCAGGAGTCACTTAACTTTCCATGCCGGCATCTCGAGGCCCATTTCAGAATTGTGGGCACACGTGCTCACCAGCCTCGGGTCCGTTCATACTTCTCTTGAAACCAACCTTATCATATTAACAGCTTGCTCACCCTTGCCCCCCCCCCCCCCCCCCCCCCCCCCCCCGATCTCCAAGGTATACTCTCAATCTTTTGCATCGATTAGTTGGGTCCATGATGATCGCGGCGCAGCGGGGGGGCAGTAAACCAGTCGGGCCGACATGACGAAACAACGGGAAGTGATGCCGACTCCTTGCTCTCTGGAGAAAATGTGAAATGACCGGCTCTAACGCCTTCGGTCCGTTCTGTCCTGTCGACGGACCGAGGGAGGCAAACCCCTGGTAAAGCCATCTTCTAACCAACCCTCGATTGAAAGCAAACGCTCGGCTGCAGCGCACCCCCCCCCCCCCCCCCCCCCCCACGACGCTCTGTTCAATTGAGATGGGAAGCACCCGAACGTCCCGCTTTTAATCAACCTGTAATTACGCATTTGGCTGGCTGAGATAACACAGACCTGCCGGCGTGACAGATTTAGTTGATGCTCATCAGCTGAAATTAGGGTCGAGTATAGCGCAGCGTTAAAGAGGCTTTGGAGGATTTCATGTGAATCCTGACAGAATAAAGTCCTTTAACTCCTCTGCCTTCTTTTTTTTTCTCCCAAAAGGGTCCCCATACTAACGGGATAACAATCCAACTTGTGTTATTCATTGTGTTATTAGTATATTATGATCAATAACAAGTTCACAACAATGTCCCTAAACAGAAACCAAATCCCTGACTGAGATAATTGATACAGCTTCCACCTTCTAGCATACAGTATTGGTTAACTGTCACTTCCATATATGTGCATAGGTAAGTAATATAAGAATAAACAGTTATATGTCTTGACAAGCGTATTCTGAGTTGTAAAAAAAAAACCGAACTTGCAAATCGATCCCCCAGCGGTATTTTGGGGTTTGACCTTCATATTGTGGGTCAACCAGAAGGTAATTTATTGCACAAACAGCCCTAAAATGACCTGGACCATGAAAGTCAGGAACTCTGGCCGCTACCGTGAACAATAACTGAAACACAAGGGGGATTAATGGGGTTGTACTATATGCAGCAAATGTTGTTGGTATCAAGTAACTTCATGCATTCTTCATTCATTAGAAAAACACTGATCTGCCCTGGAACGACTTCTGATTATTTAATCGGCCGTGAGACAGAAGCGAAGGCTGCCGGTAGAGCCGTCCAGATGCCGTCCCGTGTGACATTGATGTCTGGGGCCGCAAGTCGTGAAAAAATACTCAAACTCTGCAATGAAAGCACTATTTTTGCTGAGGCGGTTTTATTTGAGCATTCCTTGTTTCCTGGGAATGACAATCAACGAAATTACAACGGTCTCCAGAAGTAAAACAGTAGCGGTTTCTGCAGGATTAGACATCTTTTCCACATTTACAACGAAACTAAAATGGAGGTCAGACGTGGCGCCTCCCTCGGCCCGGGTACTTCACGGTCCTGCCGTGATTGCGCCCGGGACACTTTTCCTGTACTTATGTCCTCGTGACTCACCCGCGAGTCGCACCGCCCCTTGGTGCAATTTGGTGTATATTCATCGGGACCTACTTCAAAGGGCTGCTTGATCTCTCTGACATCTGTGGCCCCAGAAGAGACACGGCAACGCGCGGGGCGCCATGGTTACCAGACTCCAAACACGCCACCGCAGCGCGTGTGATCCGTGCGGGTCTGCTGCACAGCACTCCAATATGATCAAATGTTCCTCTGCAGGGGCTGCTTTTTAATTCAAAACCAAAACATTGACTGCATACAATATGGACATTTTGATTGTGTTTAAAACTTTTCTGAAATATCATTTTTTGCATGTCTCTAGTCCGTTGGCCAGATTAGAAGTAAGTGGATGTCGCTCCGACATATAAAACATTTCTGATTGAATTAAATTCTCTGTTCAATTATGTATACAAAGCCTGAAATGTAAAACTTTATTTACATTATAAAACGCTGGTAGATGAAATCCAGCGCCCTGATTGGTCGAGTCACGGGGGGTGCATTATGCAGGGATAATGTACGGTTGCTGTTCACATTGACCCCAGCGCACTCAAAGTGACACATTTTGCTCGACCGTTAGTTGACATTTGACATTTTAGCTCGGTGGCGATCGCCAGAAAAAAAACAGAAATCCCACAAATGATCGTTTTGAGGCATTGGGAGCTTTTTTTCTTCCTCTAGACTGGTAAAATGTGATAGAAAACGTTTGGTGGCTACAAATATTTTGGGCCGAAAGGCAGCTATTTACTTAGCATTTATAATTTCTCTGGTAACCGTGTTATAAAAGCAATAAGGTACTTGAAGCAGTACGTTATCTTCATTAATGTGACAGTTCGAGGGCAACAACACCCTCCAACTGTTACATTATTGGACGCTAAAGTACAGCCTCTCGTACCTTTATTGCTAAAATGATTCCTCTTTTTTTCCAATCATGGCCTATGGTGTAAAATGTGAAACTTAAAATGCGTACCCTTTTCATACCGGAAAGGCTATGAGTCCATGTTTGTTCGTCTCAAACAGAAAACCCTGTGTTTATTTGCAAAAAAAGCCTTAAACGACCCCGAGCTGCTGCTGCTGCTGCTTCTGAAACCGATCTCGTCCTGGAATGACCAACGATGCGTTTTTGCTTTCAGTATCCTGCCGCCTTGATGAACCTCGGGGCGATCCTCCACCTCAACGGGAAGCTGCAAGAAGCCGAAGCCAACTACCTTCGAGCACTTCACCTGAAGCCGGATGACACCATCACCCAGTCGAACCTGCGTAAGCTGTGGAACATCATGGAGAAACAAGGCCTGAGGACCATGAGCCCCTGAGCTCACCCTGTCACACCTACATGAAGTATTGCCCACCTGCCACCTGTGAGCCACACCTAGCAGGAAGGACGGGGCTGCTGCACGCGCCTCTCTCTCTCTCTCTCTCTCTCTCTCTCTCTCTCTCTCTCTCTCGGTGGCCATTGAAGATGGACGAGGCTCGGGGTGGATGTGCAAGACCATCACAAGCGCTGCTCACAGTCTGGAAGGGCGCTGCGTGGTATTTGGACTCTAAAGAACCTTCTTCAGATCATTGCTCTCAGAGGAACCACATTTTTTTTTTTTTTTTTAGAACTAGAGCACTAGGACTTGAAGACTGTACAGTGGGTTCATTCTTTGGGATGAATTAGTTGTTTTTTTCCCAAATGAAGAATCTTATCTCAAAGGTTTTTACATTTTCCCCTGAGCAGAGTGAAATAAGATTTGAAATCTGCACTAGATTTGCCATCATAATTAAATAAGCATGTTTGTTTAATCTCAATTTTCATCTTGGTAATGGAAAAAAAAAGTCAAAAGTCAAAGTCAAAATGAAGATTTGGATTTAACACCCAGCGTCACCAAAATAGGTTTAAATCACTAAAATCTCTGACCAATTACCACCAAATCACTATAATCGTTTTTCTCATGAGATTCCTCACACCTCCTCATGAGGATATGAAAAAGACCGCCATCACTTCAAACCATTTACAGCAGATGTCCGAATGTTTGCTGAAAACTTGAAAAAGGGATTTTTTATCCGGTAGCCATTAGAGAACAATATTAGCCTCTAAAAGCTCCACCAAGGCCACAATTTGCCAAAAGCAAATATGTTTCGGCAAGAGAACTGTGACTCTGTTCACCTTGGAATGCCTGACAATAAAAAGGTGTGAATCTTTTGCAGCGAACAGGTGGCCATTTTTACCGTTTCAAGTCACCATGGTAACACAACAGGCAACAGTAAAAAGGCTGTGAATGGAAACGAGGCCCGGGGGCCGGTCCAGTAGTTTGCTTCAAGTCTCTCCGCAGGCCTGAACGTCTAACAAACAAGTGTGAGGAGCTGAAACTGATCACAGACTGTTTCTAATCCAATGCAAAAGCGGTGCCGACCCTTTCCATCACGGAGCAATGCGCTTAGCATGACTAAGGGAAATGTTTAGCTGCATATGTTGTTATTGGAATAGAACTAATTGCATTGCGTTTGTATAGATGAATCCTAATATATACCTACATTGTCTATAGTATACAGAAACTCTTGCAGCATTAAAGCTGCCAAACTTAAAGTGGAATCTCAGATAAGTTTTGTCCGTTACATGAAGTATTTCCCATATTGTCAAAACTCCCTCTTGAAGTCTTGTTTGTTTGTTTGTTGTCAGCATACACTAAGTGAAACAGCACCTTGCGTGATGAACATATGAGTATGTACAGAATTTGTCATGGGCCACAAACCTGCTGGTTTCTTGTGCGTTCTTGATCTAAACCTTGTAAATTATTGCTCTCTGCGTTACCGTAGCAACAGAACCGGCTGGACCTGTGTTTTTAAATGTCAAAACGAAGGAAGTTAGCGGACGTGGTCATAGGTTTCACATGCAGTTGAGTTGCTCATCGTTGGTAAAGAGCCCAGAGTGAATACGAGAGAGACGTTGCGTATGTCTGTCACGTGTTGCAGGCACACTGATGGTCGCTAGTGAAAAGTCCAGTAAGATCATCACGGTTCACACTCGCCTCACAGTCACCTCACACGGCGCTCTGTCGAAGAGCTCGCCGAGTTCTCCCGTGTTCATCGGCTGTTTATGGACAAACGCTGATCACCGTTATTGCTTGAGTGTAAAGATGTAAAAAGAGAAGAGGTGTTTCACTCTGTGTGTCTGCTCAGGGATCTCAAGCGGTGGGTTATTGCAGAAACTTGTTCACAGAGCGTTTACTAAATTAAAGATTTATTTTTGGAAGTTGTCGTATTTGTATAAATTATCGAGATTTGTAGCCTTTTTCTCCATTTTGTAATATAAAAAAATGAACAATGTGCCAGGAAATATTTTTTTCTTCACAAGGTTGCTTCTTTTTCCACAATAAATTGATTTGTGTTTTCCTTTTGCTTTGGGTCCTGTGCAGCCTTTTCTTGTAGTCGATTTAAGCTACGCCACTGATGAATTTGTAGATGTCATGTGGACTTGTATCATTCCCTGCCACACAGACCCCCCCCCACCCGTCCCCTTCCCATTCTGCAGCAACATGTACAGTACTGACTCGGATTTCCTTCGTATCCCTGTGGGACAGCAGACTTAATGGGGCGGCCTCGCATGCTGTGGGACAGGTTTTACAGGGCATTTAATGTCCCCCCCCTTCCAAATTTGCTAAAACGTGTCATAAAATCAACTCAAATGAATCACCTCCCACGTCTTTGATCTTTTAACAACAACAGCGACGACCCCCTAAATCATCCCATGCGGAGAGGCTCGCGCTGTGTCTACATGTGGCTGCCTTGTTTGGATTACAACTGCCCCCCCCCCCCCCCCCCCCCACAATTCAAACTTCCCCTTCCCCTGCAGAACCAAGCAGCAGGCGGGCCGCTGATGTTTCTCACGTGGGTCCACGAGCAGGGGTCCGCTCTCCCAATGAGAAGCAGGGCGAGGGCTCTCCACGAGGGCTTCACCACAGGTAAAGAACGGGCTCAGCTCACTCACATCGTAAGCCTGTCTGTTATCTGAGAGGCCACAGAGGTTCAATTTCCTTCTGCACATGTTGTGCTACTATGATATTGAACTAAAGCCAGTACACACATGTTAGCTTTCCTAAAATGAACTCGGCAGAATCAGCTAATGACTTTATTTAGATTCCAATGCCAGAGGCCTAAACAAGTCCTCATTTGCCTTTAAACCTCTGTACAGTTTGTTTGTGAGTGTTCATGAAATAGTATTATTTATTTATTTTATTATTTATTCACATACAGTTTATATTTCTATCTGAAAGCTCAAATTGGCGTTAATGATGATTCGTTCCCATTGACACTATCATTACGTGCAACAAAGTGCCTCAAATACAATTTGATGTGCGGTGACATTATCATACCCAAAGTACGCATCTAAGTCTGTATTATTTAATTGCAAATAATAATTTTCTTTTGTAGTTGGGTAAAAGGTTGACGTAATTAATACTCCTCTCATTCAACTTGGTTTCCTATTCTAACATCAAAAATATTCACACTTCTCAACAGTAACATTTGCTGAAACCTTTGAACTTTCTACTTTTATTTTGCTGTGATCTGACAAACCTGCCGTCTGTTACCAAGCAGAACGTGTTGGTGTATGTGCTGATGAGCCTCAGCCTGCTTCTGTCGAGTGGACGGCTGTGCGTGATGCTGGGAAGCCTCCCCCTCTGGACCCAATATGCACTGTTATTACTGGATAGAAGAAGCATTACGATGAAACTGCTTCATGGTTATTGAAGTGTTTTGATGTCCGGAGAGGAAATTGTCTTTTTTTGGCGTTTTGTTCCAATGCAAAATCTGCTACTAGCCCACTGTTACATAAGAGCATTCTTTAAAATACAAAGTGTTGCTGTTGTTGAATCTTGCTTTTGTTTTTCTCAGACTTCTCAGCACATAGATACATAAGACTTTTTGGACTTATGGTATAAACAGAAACACATTCTGCTCATATTGGGTCAGCCTGTCATACAACTATCAAATTAAGATGGAATGGGAAGTCAGTTATTCGTGAGTAATGCTTTTATAAATGTACTTGGAATATGTCCAGAATGACCTCAAAACCCACTGGGTAATTCAGCAAATGAGTTTAATGTGACTTAAAAGCACGGCAATAATTGGAGCTCACATTTTGGACTGGACTGAGCTACTGTGCCTCCCATTACATCCCCACTGTGAAATGTGGTTACACAGGAAATTAGCATTCTCCTCACATACTTTTTTTTTTGGGGGGGGGGGGGGGATTTGATTTGTTTATACATTGTGCAGATATAATAATAGCCTTTAAGAATACTGATAACGCCTTCTCATGAATAACGTTAAGTTTCTTAAAAATGACCCTGTCCTTTGCTTTTAGAGTGACTTGTACGTGTACCAGTACCCAACCAGAATTGTTATATAATTATATATAACATATCATTTAAATGTGTGTGTGTGCCTGTCTAGAGGGAGATAGACAGAGAGAAAGAAAGCGCTTTGGCACACCACAGGAAATGAACATATTGGGTGGTTTGCTGTCTTTCGTGCCATAAATCTTCCCTTAAACGCTACAGCATTCTCTATTTTGGGTTTTTAGCCTTCAATCCAACTCACTGACAAGAGTACATTGTGTATTATATGTTTGGTTTTGAAAAGATGGAAACTGAAGCTGCTGATGCATGTGATTCACAGAACTCAAATTAGGAGTTGCAGTGCCAACGCTTTCCCAAATGTCAGCGCTGACATGCAGGAATCCTCTGTAACCCGTTATTGGCTCTGACTACCGCTTGGTGAAGGACTCCTCTGTTTTGTATTTCCCTGTTTGGACTTAAATCCCGCGTCAACCACCTCGGCCACGTGTGCTTGTGCAGGTGTACGATGTTAGCATGGAGAGAAGAAAAAAAAAAGAGTCTGAGACACAACCCAGATCCCCATCTCCCCCCAACATGGCCACCCCAGAGGATTTACTGAGCGCTATTAACAGCCAAACTCTTGAGACCTTCTCGACATACAGTTTTGTGTTTTTTTTGGCGGTTGGGACCTATTCAATCTCAGGAAATGGCTCCGTTTTTTATTACTTTTTTTTTTACAACAGAAAGTACTTTGTCTTCCTCCTGCCTTGGATAGGGAGTACGGCAGTGGTAGAATTACGTACATGCGAGATTGTGCTTATGCTGTATGTGTGTGTGTGTGTGGGGGGGGGGGGGGTGCAGGTGCGGCATGTGCGTATTGTTGGAATTGATTAGTTACAGAGACACAGAGAGTGGATGTGAAGATCCAGCAGCAATATTGTCAAAACAACAGGCTCCCATCCAGACAGACTGGATTCTCATTTAGACCACCACATGGCCAACATGCACGCTGTAGGGTGAAGGATTCGATGGGACACTATTTATAGAGAGCTTCTAATGCAATCCAGTTCCTGCTCAGAAACTCTTTTGAGCAATACTTTCTGCAGCCGGAACATCGATGCCTTGCAATGTAAGGTTTGAGAAGAAGTATTCCCTTTGACCCACAGAGAGAGGATTCCATCTGATTTGAACACACAGAATACCAAGCTGTGTGAGCAGAGATGTGTGTGAACGGATCGGATAATTTAAAGAACGACTTGGTTTAATCAGGTCACTTAACACTTTGTGTTTATGTAGTTTTGACGGTAGATTTAATCATTCATCAAGTGTTGGACCATGTTTGATGGTATGTACCTTATTGTCATTCCTTTAAAGAACCTCTATTTACAATAATTACTGTCTGGAATTGGATTACAATTCACAGATTCAATTTGACTTAATTCCACTTTCCACCATTGCTTTTCTGGTTGCATAATTTACTTCATGGTAAAGAAAGAACAGCTGTAACATCTCTACATTTTATCCTCTATGGACTAACTTTAGCTGAGTAGGAAGCTGCAGGTGCTGCAGTAGTTCTTGACTCTTTTCCATCTTTAAAGTACCCTCTGTATGTCGTATTTCTCACCTGTAGCTCATAGTTCATGAGCACAGAGCCTACTCTGCTGCAGAACATTTCATGTATTTCAAGTAGCCAGTCGTGCAAATGTGTAAATGTCAGCATAACAGCATGTACAGCTCAAACTTGGTAGCATTCAGTCTGGCTGGTGAGAAATAGGCCGTATCGTGAGGGCTCTGTAATCCTCTTCATCAAGGACAGTCTCCACTGGACGTGAGCTTACTGCAGCTCTCTCACAGATAGACGTATTTTAAGAGTATGCATCTCAGTTTCTCATCCTTCACTCATGATTTAGATCATTATCTTGCTAAAGGGGATCTCGCGCCAGTTTTTTTTTTTTGTCAGATTGCCATCAGTCAGCGCTTTCTCCGGGACCCCCCCCCCCCCCCACCCACCCACCCACCACCCTGCAGCAGAGTTGTCCGGCTTGTTATTTATCCATAGTGCTACAGGAATGGCTGATTAAGATCCTCAGAGACCCATTAGACCTGGCAACCTGTCCCACTCAGCCACTGCCACCATCCATCATGCAAAATCTAGTACAGGAACACCGTGCTCAGCTCCACCTTTACTCCACCCTCGTGTCAAAAACCAGTAAAAAGTCTGCTGCTAACAACTCACGACACTTCATTTAAAAAAAACAAACAGAAATGAGACACCGATGGGTGAGCGTAGATGGAGCCACGGGTCTCGTATCAGTTGGGTTTGGTTAGGTTTGACACCCGCACCCCCCACCCCCACCTCGTCCCCATTTGGTCCCGCTCCACATCGCGTCTCCCTGTCCAGGTAGCCGGGTAGCCGGGTCTGGGACAGAGAGCCTGCGGCTGTGTGTTATTCGACCCTCGCCTCGGGCGAAGGAGGTCATTTGCAAATAGGCTTCAGGACGCTCAGGCACCAGGTTTCGAGCCTGGAGGCCCCCCCCCCAACAGGTCCCATGCAAATTCCACTGGAAAGTCTCTCAAAGCTGCGGTTTGGAGCTCCAGAAGAATCCCGGGACTGCTCGCACTGATGAAAGCAGTGTGTGTTTCGCTTCGTTTTGATAGTTTCGCAAAAGTGGAATTACAGATTACGCTGTTGACACTAATCCGACCTTTGGCAAGAAAAGATTGTTAATGTATCCGAGGCAATGAAATGAATTCACCTATGCTATTCATTGTTTTAAATGCTGCATTCCGTAGTCTTTTCATCCATTTGTTTTTACCATCAACATTTTTCTCTTGGACTCAGCTCACAAGACATACTCCTGATAATACCATTGGCCCCTCTGAGGTATGAGCGTGCACCATCCATTTAATGCAAAAACATCTCGCTGATGAAGCACTACGGCGGCCCAGGTTTTAGTTTGTCGCAATAATGAAGTGTTTGTTTGGCTGAAACACATTCAGTGCTGTTGAAATAATTACCATGTTGTGATTCATTGTTTGCCAAGACCTGCGTGTGTTTTTCATCTGTTTAAGCAACCTAAACGCAGCCTCACGCACATGTGCCGTCTCCTCGCTCACACGCATATGTGTCGTCTGTCCTTTTTTTTTTTTTTTTTTTCCCCTCGTAAGGCAAAGTTTAAAATCAGCTTCTTTTTTTTTCGAGCGCCGCTGGTAGTCCCATTATGTGCCTGATTGCAATCGATGCTTTTGATCGCGTCGAGCTCCGGCGTACACTGCGAGGCCGCTGGCTTGAAGGCCAGAGACCTTCATCGTGGGAGGAGAAAGACCCCAAAAAAAAGCACGCTTCTGTTGTGCGTCAAACCAGACAGAGGAGAAAACCAAACAAAGTCTTCATTGAGACCAGCAGCAAAAATGTTGTTCGTATGCTTCGCAGTGTAAGAGTGATGAGGAAAAGCCTTGTAAACATCCCCCAGGTTTGGGACAAATGTATGCAGCGTAATGGAGGTGTGTACATTTTAAAACTATTTCCAAGCAAAGCGCACATATTGAACGTGTTATTCCTCTCAATAAAAAAACGAAGCAGACTTTTATAGGAGTCGAGCGTTGTTTGGTGCACAGTTTGATTCAGCTGCTGTACTGATCGCATATTTTTGCACCAGACAGTAAAGCATTTTTGTCTGTTATATTATTTGTCAGCTGAGTGGATTTGGTGTCCAGAAATTTGGCAAAATCTTTTTTTACTTAATGCTGAGTGTGAGGTGGAAGTGGATGTCTGTTTTAAACCAACTCATATTTCTGCATATTAGCTTAAACCACAACGCTTTACTGGGCTTTGAAGGTTTTTAATGATGGGCCTTGGCAAATATGTAAATCATGACCAGCCATGACAACTCGTGGCTGGTTTTGTTTTCACCTTTTGACTGTGTGTGTGTGTGTCTGTGGGGGTCTTTGTGTGTGTGTGTGTGTGTGTGTGTGTGTGTGTGTGTGTGTGTGTGTGTGTGTGTGTGTGTGTGTGTGTGTGTGTGTGTGTGTGTGTGTCTATATAGCGAAATGTGCTCTTGTTGCAGCAGATACTACAGAAGCCATCATGAGATTTTGGAATCTCATTGGAATCAGAGCCGTGGAAGAAGCGCTCACCAGACTTAACAATGTGTAGTGGATTTGAGTTGAAATAAAGGTTGATGTTAAAGATGGCCGTAGTCCTGCTAAGCAAGCGGCTAGCCAAAGGCTACGGGACGCCCAAAGCTAAATGTGTGTGTGGTGCACGTAAGCCTCTACTGGCTTGCTTAAAGTTATCTGGAGTTCTGAGTCCAACACGTGTGCACAAGGCTCAATGATGTTAAGGAATTTGCATAAATAAAACATGTTATCAAAAGGAATCTGTCCCTTTCTACTCCTTCCATGTATTTAACATGAACAGATGGAGTTAATTGAGTTTACACTAAATACACTGTATTCCTGTAGGCCTATTGAGGACATTTATATGACATGTAGATTCATTCCAAGTCCCCAAGGGGCATATAAAGCCAAGTCATTACTTGTTGATTATCTCTTGATTTTCTAAATTAACAGATAAATCTCCAGGTTCATGTCAGATCACACAGTAAATACTGTTTTGTGTTAAACCTTTTCTGCATTCTGTTTCGGGATGTGAAGATAAAACATTGGGGAATGCTTGAGTCACTTTTTTTCTCTGCAGCGTTTTATACAAATAAAAAGTTCTATTTTCTGTTTTTAACCACCCAACGAGGTCTTAAAGCAAGACTCAATGCTGCTGCAAAATGAGTCTTACAGGAGCAGAGTAGTTTCAGACCTTCTGACATCTGGGCCTGAATTGAAGAGTTTGTCTTAGATGTTTTTGGTCTCGAAAGAAAGTGAATCCAACCCAAAGGGCTTTGTTAGTTAGAAACATGCAGTAACTGTTTGGACCTCAGTGGGATCCACTCAGCTTGTCCTCCGCAACACAACAGCCTTAAGAAAGAAGCATAATGATTTTATAACCTCAACGTGAATAAAAGATGGTTCTTTTACAGGGGGGGGTATTCACAGGGATCTGAGATGGCCTGCTGAGTTTGAACAGGGAATTTCACATCCTTTTTTTTTAATTTACTATGACTTTTTTCTTTAAATCCACCAAGACATGCAGCGCCTGAACAAAGACTTTTATTGTGGAAACGCTGCTCTGTAACAACATGGTAGGGTTTGACTCGCACAGCAGCCCTTTGTGCGATGAACACCTGGAGGAAACAGCGAGGGAGGATGGAGGCGGTTCAGAAGCAGGACGGCTCTGGGGTTCAAAGACTCCACTTTGCCCTCTTTTTCTCTGTGATTTACTGTGTGATTCATAGCCCTGCTTGGGCCGAACAAACTACTGGACAGTAGGAAAACGATCATGTGAAGCTGCACTAGTTACTCCAACCACTCAAGATCATATCAATACCAAATTAAAGCTAAATCGTTTTTTTGGCTGAAGTTCAACTGTCTTTCCAGACCTCCGACCGGACCGTGATGTCCAGCGAACTGGGAGGCGCTGCGATTTGGCTCCACCACAATTTCCTGATATTCCCGGGGGGTCATAAACATCAACATCAATGACCCTTCAAATGAACATCTGGGGGCCATATTGGCCCCACTCTGGGGGCAGGAGGCCGCATGTGAAAGGTGCTGGTGATTCACAGCTTATTAAACTAAAACGAACAGGTGCGTTAAAAAAAAAGCAATTCTAGATTTGTTTTCCCTGATACAGGGAAAGCTGAGCTTCCTATTTCAAGGGGGGTGTTACAATAGTTGTTGATAGAAAGTATGGAGCGACTTGCCTGTGTCCTTCCTGTTAGTTGAGGAATTGGAGGTTTTGAGCTTTATTTCAGCCCTCAGCTTGTTAACCTCACAGCTTCCAACGCCACCACATTGTCCAGTCAGCCAACTCACCGGGAATGAAGAAAATGTTCAGAGGTTATATTTTGCATCTGGGCTCTGCCCTCACCAGCACACCATGTCTCAGGAAGCAGGAAGTCTGGAGTGACCATAATGACTATCCTTCAGGACACATAGACTTAAATCCTACAGATGGGACGGATGCATTTACTGGAGGACCTATTTAGATTAGAAAAATTGCAAAGAGAGTAAGACGTAATTCTTCATTTAACCTATGTTTGCTAGATTCTATCTCTTTCATGTTTTGGGGAATATTTGAAGAGAGTTTTTTCCTAATATTCTTACTGATTGCATAAAATTACCTGATGTTTTTATTAATTTTTTACAGAACAATATTCTTTAAATGTAGTATCAGTATATATTATTATTCTTTATTGCAAGCTATGCTGTGACATTTTATGATATTTTATATCATACTACTCAGATTTTATTGCTTCTTATGCTTTTATGGCATACTATAAAATTGATATTCATTCATATTTAATTTCATAACATGGTAATTTTATGATGTTCCAATAAATATCAATGCTCGTATTACGACAACAGCTACAGCTTCAACAACTTCAATTATTCCTACAAGTACTACAGCTACTAAAAGCACTGCTTGTACGAGTTGATATGCTAGTTACCGAAGCTTTGTTCCAATTGCTTAATGGTCTCCCCCCCCGGGCACGTCACGTCTCATTGTGCACTCAGAAAACGGACATCAACATTTACAAAACACAGACAATCTCTCTCTCTCCTGCACCATAGACAGACTTCAGTTTGCATGAAAAATAGCTACGACAACAGATTTAATAGAAACTTTGGCAGGTAATCAAAAAAGCTTATATCTCGTGTAAGGATGACCATACATTTAAAACTTACATCTAACGAAAGGTAAAGCCCTTTAAATCACAGAATGACAATGATTAAAGGGAGACCGTCACCGTGTGTCATTCCATTAATTTGCCAACAGAGTTAACAAATAATACATTTAGATCCAAATGAAAATAAATCACATGGTTTGGTGAGCAAGTTTTCCCACATTCCATTTTCTGAAAAATGATTTAAATGCTGAAAAAACGTCAAACAAAAACTATAATTTGGAAACAAGTGATTGGAAGTGCTGTTTCGTCACTATGTGAGTTAGCAGAGCAGTGATCCCATCTTGGAAGCAGCTGAGATGCTTCTAACGAGCCTCCATGTGCTCATCTACAAGCTCCTCCAAACATAATAATCATGTGATTCGACTGATGCGGTTTCCAGCTGTGTCCAGCTGTGTGTTTTTCAGTTGCATCTCATTTCTCCGGACCTTGATGTCCTCGTCTCTATCCAGTCAAAGAAGACACATTAGCTTTTATTTTACATGCTGTTATTCTGATATAACGATATAGTTGGGAAGAGTAAATCGCTGAATGTAATTTCAGTGAGTACAAACCAGCTTTATGAGTTTTTCTTAAACCTCAAGTAGACTACATTTTAAATGTGTTTGTATATTTTTAATATTTAACATTAAAAAAAAAATTCCAAGCAGCTGTTAATGACAGAAATATGTAACCTCAGGGAGAGAAGATGTTGTTTGAGTTAGTCGCTCATCTTCCAGCCACACGACATTCATTGAGACGGCACATTAAAGGTTCACAAAGACATACCTTTGCTTTCATGCCACGGATCTCTACAATTATATTATTTTGCATATCATGACTGAAAAAACCAGCCATGGACAGAAAGCTGGAACACAGCTCAAACTGCTGCTGAATCCACTCCGGTTCTGGCAGACGTGCTGTTTTGGCTCCTTGTGGGTAGCTGACTCACAGACAATAACTTGTTTTGAAAAACACATCACTCCCATTATGAAAAGAAGAACATGACTTAATACTTATGTTTTGTAGTTTGAAGGGGTTGGGTCTTTCTTAACATTTGTGTTCATGTTCCCGCTGAGCTGCTGTCTGTCCCTTTGAATCGGTGTGAATGACAATCACTTGAGAGGAGCTCGAGGGCCGCGTTTATTCGCGCTGGAAGTGGCTTTTCCCTGTTTCATTCGTAAACTGCACTGCAACCTTTATTCCTGTCAGAGTCGGAATCAGAATCAAAAGCCATTCATTGTTACACATACGTGGCAATAAAAAGATAAGATCGGATAAAAGTATACAAGCAAGAAAAACAGTATAAACAGATAAGTACGTTGTACTTGTATGTGTGTCCATGTGTTTCCATGGTGAGAGAAACCACTGTGCAGATGTTCTTGGGATGTATTCGGTGTCAATGGGGGACACGGACTTGGTTCAAAAGGCCAACTGCTGACCAGAAACAACTGTTTCCGTGGCAGCGGGTCTTGGTCCTGATGAAGGGTCTGTGACCCGGGTGAGAGGGGTCTGAGAGGTCTGTGTATTGTTAATGTGTGTTTTTACCAAAGGTGCTATACAAGTGACTTTGCCTTTCTTGGCCTTGGGAGGGGGACTCAGGGCTTGTTGTTCCATACGTGCAGTCTCCTCTATTGTTTTACGCTATGGGCCCCCACTGGGAAAAACTGAGAGCATATTGCCTTCTGTGGGTCAATTTTTTTGGGTCAGCTTTCGAGTTGCATTGTGGGTAACGTAGGCAGAGGAGAGAATAAGGGACGCTATAAATACACATTTTTTTGTTTCACATCACATACTGTATATCAAAGCATTATTGGTGAATCGCTATTTCAGTGTAACTGCAACTTTTCTCATTCGTAACCATCAAGAGGATTTTAAAAAACCTTATCAGAGAATGTATTTCACGATTTTGAATTCCACAAATCCTAAAGTCTAAAATGAGAGTAACAATGGACTCACGCTGATTGCCTGGACCCGGGCATTGTTTTTATAAACATCATCATGCACTGTATGCAAATGCTATGTGCCAATATTGTTTGCTTTTATGGAAACAAAACTCTGCCAAGCCAACGGGATCCAAACCAACGTATGCTCCCAATCCAACTCAAACGGTTCAAATTTAGTGGAAAAGATTATAGCTTACTCTCTCTAGGGTAAACACCAACATTCTGCAGGGCCTGCTGTGAGCTTCAGGGGAGAGAAGTTGGGCAGATGAAGGAGAGAAAGAGTGTGTTAGAGAGAAAGAGTTGACTATTTTATGATTCAATGACATGTTGAAAGAAGGTTCCTCCTGAGACGTGAGCAGATGGACGGAGGGTCCATCTACTCACGCTGCCACGTCTCAGGCTTATTTGGGGACAAACGAACCGATCACATCAAGGTTACGCAAGGAGTGAGCAAAGTGAGCATCTGAGAAGGTTTTGTTTTGAAGAACTTGTGAACCATGAGTTTGTTTAAAACTTCTGCACTCATCCAAAATGGATCGCTGCCGGTGTGCAGAGATGTTTACGGAGTTCCCCGTACAATCATCTCTTCTAATCACAAGATAGGCCTCTCCACTTTAGGCATCATACTTAAACGCAATTATATTTGACTCTCTGGTCGAATGTCGAATCCTTGAGAGCTTGTTTATACACAAGAAATGTGAGTTCAGGTTGTGTTTATGTTTTCGTAGAGGCTTTAAAAATTTGCCAAATAGTTTATTGTTCTCAGCTCAGAGAAGGTGGGTAAACATTGCTCCATGCTGGTTATGACTTCGGCACCGCTGTTTATGAGATGGATGAAGGTAGAAACCTTAAACCCTTTATTTTAAAACACTAAGCATAAGGGGAATGAATCTTGGCAGAATACAAAGAAGGAGATAAAACCATTTCCTAACCCAAGCATTGACTCCTACACAGAGATATCCTCACACAGGTACTTTCTAATGACAGCAGCACTCTTGTCTCTTGATTTTTTGCCCAGTAGATATTGGACACGCATGTTTAATGCAGCATGATGCTTCTCGTGATGGTTGCATGTACAGTGAAATATGCTTCTCAGTGTATTTTCAGTTCACAAAAAGCTTTTTCCAACATGTTGTTCGCCTAAAAAAAAATAGTCATTTGTTGATTACTACTAGTTGATTACTACTACTATTACTACTCTTTTTAACTTTCTGATTGCAAAAAATGTGTTGGCGACATTTCGCCTAATACCAGAACACCCTTGCATGCGCTACTGACTGATTTCTTTAAGAATGAGATGCTTCGCCATCTGTTTTTTATCGTGAGCGTCCCATCGCCGGACGGCTCCTTTCACCGCTCGTAATTCTTCTGTCAAATAATGTCGAAGGTTGACATCGGGAGGAAAATACAGGTCTGGTTTTATAATCAGCTTGAACCCGATGTCCAAGGCTTTGCACAAAGAAAGAAAAGCATTTCAAAAATAAATGCAGCTTGAAAGGCTCCCACTGGGCAAAGTACTCCTCCATTTGATATAAACATGAAACAGCAGAGCTGATTCTCAGTGCTGAGAGGCACTCATCCATCAAACCAGGGTACAACCCTGGAGACGGTGGCCAAACAGGCCGATGTGATGGATCTTCCTCCTTTTGTCATCGTGATATTCGTCAGGGTGGTGAGCGGATTAGTGAGCGCGTGAGTTTATGTGTCTCCGTGGCTTTGCTCAGTGGTAGCAGCGTAGGATTTGGTTGACAAAAAGAAAGTTAAACAGGTGTAGTAACATTAAACTGACAACATTTAGGCAGAAAATACATAAAATAAATATTTCTGTAAGACATTTAATTCATCTGGGGAAATGTAATACTTTTGATTGCCTTTTTAATCTTTAGCTCTCTGTTCATTATGAAGACCATTCCAAAATCAAGTCAATATAATTGTCATGATGATAATTGAAAATGTGATATTAAGTATTCATCGTAAACATTGCCAAGCTATTTTGCTTTTCCACAAGTGTGAGCTGTTGCTAAAGAACCACAAATCCAAGGTTCCAAAGTGCCTGTCATGTGTCATGTATTACGGCTTGGAAGGCCTAACACACTGATGCAAAACAAACCTGATCCTCAGAAACTTTGAATTTAGCCAAATATTGCAGTGGGTTAACTCTTTAAAAAAAAAAATAAAGGAGCAGGACTCAAACACAGTGGTTCTAGACACGTTTCAGGCATTTATCTCTGACACAGACATGGCAAACTGGCACACATCATAATTCTGGTGTCACTCATCACTGACTTCAGCATCCAGAAAACGACGCAGCCAAACCATTGAGTGCATTTCAATGTCCAGCAATTTGAGACCGCATCGCCATGTGGTCATTGTTCATTATGAATATGTTTGTGCACCACCAGTCTCCCCTCTCTCACATGTTTGATACGTTGCAGAAAGCTTTTAATGGAGACATCATTTTTACACCTGAACACCCGAAAACTACATTATATCAAAAAAGCAAACGGCATGAAAACTGAAAACAGATTCCATTGCATCTGACCCATTGAGATACTTTTTGCATTATTCATCAGCCATGAATAATGAACCGAACATCACAACAACCCCCTTATCATCCCTGTGAGGTAAAAATGTGAACAGTTTGCAGCAGGACAATTATTCATTTGTCTTTGCTCAAGCAAACAGGCTCAAGAAATGCTCCCAGTAATCCCATTTTAATATTTGCATTAATACTTTTGGCTCGCTTTCGTCTGAGAGCCTTTTGAAGGTGCGGACTGTTGAGTAGCGTGTCCACGATAATTAGCTACCCTGCGATTTTAGCTCCTTCGTTACTGTGCGGCAATGTGAACATCACAGCGCGCCTAAACGGAAAGGCTGGTGTTTCTCCCCAAAAAGTGCACCTTGACAACGTCGTGACAGAAGTAACGTCTTCTTGAAAGGAATTGTTTCCCTGCAGTGAGCTGTGTAGAAGGTTGGTACCGTCGTCATGTTTGCTCCGTCGACCCTACGGCGAGCGGCGAGCTGCCGTTGCTCAGCATCATCCCCCAAAACAAATGGGGTAAGAAAAAAAAAGATCTAACGTGGCAATGATGCTCCAACACTTTTCCTGCTGAGAAACAGAGTTGGCGCTGCGGGTTGTGGATCCCGTTCTGCCCACTCACCAGTTTACTCCGTGTGCTGAAATAAAGAGGCGGCTTTCACGATCCTCATCCCATTGCCAATTCAAGATCGGCCTCACACTCCTCATTACTCACTCATTCATCCTCTTCAAGCAGTCTTTCTCACATTCGGGTTTGCAGCACCAGCAGAGGAATGCTGGGAGAGTGTCCTCATTATTGGAGGAGACACCGGTTTGGAAGAGTTCCCCAAACACAAGTTCGCTCGCGGCGTTAGTTGGGAGAGATACAATCGGACCTCGGAGTGTCCCTTGTGGGGGGGGGTGGGGGGGAAACAGTAAAACAGAGTTATGCGGCTGAGTGTGGGAAGAAAAGTGTAATAACTTTCACCTGAATGGCTCCACTCTACCCGACACCCACAAGGGTTTGTCATTCACAGGCGTCACACCCCCCCCTGCATGTGGACAAGGGGGCCTGCGGGGATCGAGCACTAATGAGGCAGCAGGCGTTTCTCTGGCTCGCAACAACCCGCTGTGTGTGGAGCCTTTCCTTGACTAGAAGCTGCACCCAGTACCAGCCACTCTTTCTCAGGCTGAAAGGGATTCACATTAATGATGCAATTATGCAAATGAGTTTTTTTTTTCTTCTTCCAAGCGGCTCGTTTGCATAGTATCAATCTTGTTAAGGAATGCAACAGCGAAAGCATCGCTGTGCAGATTCAGAGTGTACGTTTGCCCATGAATCTGAGGTTTCCTGAGAAATGGCAACAAGTGGCTTGGAAAGAACTGTTTTTATTGTCACTGGACACGTCCTGCTCACGTGGATTGGCCGTCAATCCGGGAGCCTCTTCTGGGGATCCAATCAGGTTTTTGGCTACGCAATGATTCATTTAAGATTGACTCTGTGATTTTGATTTATTTTGCGGTAGCCACAGAGCATTGTTTAAGCTATTCTGGTATCAAGGTGCGTTTTCCTAAAAACAGTGGCCAAATCTAGTGGCGGGACCCATATTTTCAATGGCTCTTCTTCATGTAATAGAGATGGGTGTATTTGCTGGATGTTTACAGGGCTTTGGGAGTACTGCTGTAGTTGGAAAACACCCTTTGTTGCCTTATAACAGGAGGCAGCGCCAGTTGGAGCAGAAGACTTCCAGTTTAAAAAAGAGAAACATGGGTGTTGTTATAGAATTTAGTGACCAACAGCTCGCACAACATTAGCCACAACTATCGTGGCACCGAATCTTTTATCCTTTCGAGGATGTGGTAACACATTATTTTTGAACCAGATAAAGAGCAACTGTGGTATTGCAATCACATGACAATCCCATAAGCTCAGGTCAGTTGCTATTGTTTCTTTTTTGTTTTGGAATCATGTGAAAAAGTCGATTGCCAAAATGCTCACTGCTAAACTAAAAATCCCTGTTTCATTGCCTTGAGAACATTCTTTTCTGGACTGTATTTTGTGTGGAATGATGATGCCAACAATGACTATTCAAGCGTCTTTGGCTGAGTACCACCCAGACATTGTGAGGCTCTGGGGTGGTTGTGGTTTGATTAAAACTGAGAGAAGCAGCAATTATAAACCATACACCTATGAGACCTTGCATAATAGCATTCCTCCTCTTTTCACCAGAGAAAACGGCCTCTGTGAGCCTGGAGACAAATCTGTGATTGTTTTGCTCCGATGTGCGTTATTACACAAGCAGTGCACAAAAGGGGCTCTTTTCGTTCCTTATGGTATTTGTGTTCATTTCGTTCTAACCACTGTCACAATACATATCATCTAAAAGCACAGCACACAACCTTCACAACAAAGGCAACCCGCAGCCTACAATCAGTCAGCGGAGGAAATGAATACTAACTAATGCTGGACAATCCTGTCTGTGTCTGAAAGGGCTTGTAAATGTGTGTTGAGGAGGGGGGGGGGGGGGGGTGGGGGTGGTGGTCTGTTCAGGGTTCCCAGGAGATTTCCCTCCCTTCAACAATGCCGTGGCGGCCTCTGAGTGTTTGCTCTTGTCATTCACCTGCCAGATGACGCCAGAGACGAAGTATCTTGAGTCAACTCCAGACTTTGATGAGTCGCTCTTCCCCTTCTGGCTGCTTCCGACGCGACGAGAAGTCACAGCAAGTCGAGCGGGTTAAGAAAGCGCGGCTGCCTTTTGCGGATGGGATGCTTTTGCAAGACAAATGCAGGAAAAATACTGAGCGTTAGGAGCATCTTTCAAATGTCTTAATGTGGCTGTGATAAATCACATCAACTTTAGTTTTACTCCCGTTGAAAGCGTGGTGAATAAAACTCTTCCTGTTTCCTCACACAGAGACATTTCATGTGATATATTGGAGGTAGAAGGCGAAACATAAAACACTTGCACAGGGGAAACAAGTTTCTCCCATTAATGTTTCACTGGATCATTCTTCTTCTCTTGAGAGGGTTTTTTTTTTCAGAGTAATTAACTTCCCCAGCAGAGCAACCAGTTAACAACTGAGGTTATGCAATGGCCCGTTAAACCATTGATATAACATTTAATAATTACTTGGGCTGCTGTTCGTTTTAAATGAGGAAATAAATATACACATGGGGTTACATTTAAAGGGTCACTTCATGTCGCTCGAGGTAAAAGAGTTCATCATCTGGGGACCATGAAGGTCCGTACCCAGAAAAACACAGAAAGCCTTCCAATAGTGGTTGAGATGAATCAACTACAGACCAACATTACTCTCCTTGGAGCCATGCCATTGGTACGTAGCGGCTCTCATGCGGCAGACAACTCAAAAGTCCTATTTTCTTTCCCTCAATCTTGTGCCCCCCTCCCTCTATCATGCGGCCAACATGCCCCTTGCACCACTGACGTGGCCGGTTGGAAAATTGACAGCAGATGAAAAGGCTGTAATCGAACCCTTCAACTCAGTAGCTCATCATCTAAATCCCACCGGCTTTGTACAAGGTCCACCAATATATAAAACATGCATTCCTATATTTAGATCATATTGTGATTAAGTGTCCTCCAGGAGCTCTGCGCTCCTTAACAGAATAATACATACATTATACATACAAGTTCTCCTTTCAGAGCATCCCTCCTTTTCTCTTATTTTTAATAATAAAATGTATATATTTATACAAAACAGGGTGTTTATTGACCACCTGATTTAGATCATAGACTAACAAGACGCCTTCAAAGCCTTTGCCCAGATCTTGTATTCACAGGCAGTCCACAGTTTGACTGATGAAAGACTTTTTCTGTTTTAGTGAAGCGTGCAGGTTCTGCCGTCTGCACGTCTGTCATAGCCTCACAGAGAATGTTTGGGGTCACAAACCATTTGCATGGGGAGTCTTTCATTCATGAGGAAAGCACAAGAAGTTGATGTCCTTAATGCTAAACACTGCTTAACGGTGCCAACAGGTATTAAATCTCATATTATGTATTACATTGTTACACACAGAAATGTTAGTTTGGACCTATGCTCACTAGTTGTTGTATCTATCCACCATCAAGCCAACAGGTGTATCCATGAAGAGGAATAAAGACCCTCCTCCCCCCCCCAGTGCAGCTTATCACCATGTGTCCAATGTGGGTGAGCGTACCTTCTCCCATCCTGTCACATCCTTTCCTGTCCTCCTCAGACTGTGACATTTCAGTCATGTCCCCCATAACAGAAAGACGACCTGGATGCTGTGTCCTGGGCCATTAATCTCCCTAATTGAATAAAGATGAAGAGGAACCACTGTGATGAGAAAGGGCAGGAGAGTGTCTGGGCTGTGATTTAATGACCCAGGTGATTCATGGCGGAGGATAACACCCTGCTTAGGACTGCACGGGTGGCGTGTCAGAGGACAGCTTGCAAAAAATGCCCTTTCTAGTGGTTCTCCCTTTAGTACTTCGAGGGCAGACTCCCCTGCTGGTCCTCGGCGTGGGAGACTTGGATGAGGAGCCGGTGAAAGATGGAACGCTTTATTTGGAGATGAAGGAGAGGAAATAACACGAAAGGAGATGGAAAAGAATGCAAGGTAAAATAAAAAGGTGAAAGGGCCAGGCCAGTCGTCATGGGTCGGTTCCGCTGAATTCCAGCATTAACTTGACAAATTAAAGGCAAAACTATGTGGAATCTGGTCCCTTTCAAGGTGCATTTGTGTAAAATCTGAATTTGTTTCACGTGCCGCAGGATGAATGGCTGCTGAAGTAGCGACTGGAAATCTACTGTGTGATTAAGACTTTGGCACAGGCTACCTCCTGGATTCGGCTCTGTGATTTGACTGATTTCATCCGAATTACGAAAACCACTGACACGTTGCAGTCTCTGGTCCCAAAAGCCGCTCAGGAGCGCACGTGAACGGAGAGGCCTCCTTCCCTCCAACTCCCTTGCATGACGGGGGGGTTTAATGACATTCACAGACGCAGCGTGATCACATGGCACGCTCCTGAGGACAAAGTTGGGGTCTCAGGCCGAGACGGGGGATTCATCTTACGGCAGGGGCAGCATGACGCAGGTGTTGAACGCGACCACCGCCATCTGCCCGGAGAGTGGCCGCTCCGCACGCCCCTGCTGGTGAGTCGGGTCGCACCACCGGCTGAAGTTCATAATGAAGCAAAGGGTTAAACGTGAGCAAGGACATCCGGGCAGACACACAGTGGTGTAACTGCACACGCAGACTTAGGCTCCTCGTTCACACACGAGGCCAAATGACTGCAGGTTGGTGATTAACGAGCTTCTCAGCATCCCTGAACCTTCGGGTGCGGTGGAACATTAGACCCTCAGACACAGTGGAAACTTTAAGGGGTGTCTCGCTGGAGGGTTTTTATGCAATGTCACGGGTGATTGTGGAGTCTTGTTTCAATAAATGTGACTTTGCTTTTAATTTGTTTATTGTTCCCTTTAATCCAACCTCAAGACATCTGGGCTCAGTCAGGAAAGATGAAATAAATTGAAAACAAATGCATATATTTTTAAATAAAGGCATCTCTTTCATCATTCAAGTTCCCAAAAGTAATATTTTGGAGTAGATGTAGGCAGCCTCCCCGTAGTGACGCCATGCCAACAAGGGATCAAGGGAGGAGGATGCAGCAGTGGGTTGTTGATGTAAGAAAGCTGGAAGATCTTTGAAACATTTGCTAAAACTGGAACATTTAGCAAAGCACAAGGCCGTCTCTGCAAGTCTCCCTTGGACCGTCTCCAAATAGTTGACCAGTCCAGTTTACGTATATTTCCCACCAGGATCAGGTTACATTTGAACTCATCCTTCTGCGGTCCGTGGGGAGCCCAAGGAAAAACTACTGTAAGAAACAACAAACATGGTTATTTCCTCTTTAAAAAAAATGTTTAGTTATTGATTTTATCTGACGACTATTATTACTATTTTTGGAAGCAACAGTGAATTAGCACATTTTACAAAGTAAAAAAAAAAATAGACAAAAGCTAACCCACTGTTAGCAAGGTTAACCATTGTTACCCTTGGTAACGGCCCTATCAAAACCAGTTAATAACCGGACATTCCTTCATTTTAAGCTTCCGATCATTGTAGCAACAGATAGACGTTGCACAACACCGTTTGTAGGGCTGATTTAATAAGAAAATGAACAAACAGCTTTTTGTTACAGCTTGTTTACTGTTTATGTGCATGCAGTCCATTTGGGTTTTGAGTTTGCAATTTGGTGGTGTTCTTCCCAGGTTGGAAATCCCACTTCAGTCAACAGTCAAGATCCAAATATCCAACTGGGAACTTGAAAATTCCAGCGAGTTGAAACAGTACACAGCAGTAGATGTTCCTCACACTCAACTTCAAGCAAAAAGCAATCAGGCCTTTGAAGTCGGCACACTTCATATATGCCTTTGACGCCCTTTAAAAAACATCTGGCCTTTGTATCACCTCTGGCGTCAAGTTATTTTTTTTCTTTTCCATTGTTTCAGGTGCTGTTTTTTTCTTCTTTCTTACTTTTTTTCTTCTTCTTCCTCCTGTTGATTTGAACAATGTCTGGCTCTGAAATTAAAGTCAGTTGTTGAAAGGAGGAGAGGAGCGCTTCAGGTCTCAGTGAAAGCTGATGCAACGAATACAGCACAAGACGAAGCAAACCACCTGTGTCTTCACGTCTGCCCCATTACATCCCTCGACTGTTTCATGACAAAACAAGAGAAGCCAGAAGCCAGAAGCCAGAGAGTCGTCACATTCACAGGTTTTTACTGGAGCTTGTTTGATGTCGCATCAAACATCTCGAGGCCTGACTGGAGTCAAAGCTCTGAAGTTCTCCATCAGAGTAATTGCCCCTCAGTGGCAGCTCTCGCCTGCAGCTGCACACTCTCTCGGAGTTCACATGTATTTGGCCCCCTCTTTGCCACATTTACATAAAAAGGAAGAGAAGAAGGCCAGACTGCGTGGGGACTGACAGTAAGAGCATCAGATGAGGGCACACCAGAGGATTTAATGCAGTCTCTGATGCATGTTAATGCAGAAGGAACACATTGCTCTCATTATTCTTACATGATGTCTTAAAGGGGGATTTGTGTATTCACATACTGCGTATAAAATGAATTATGCTCTCAGGCATAATTGAGGGGACATACTCTTGCTAGCGACAGGGGAATGCTGCATGCTCTCCGAGTCAATTACTGAGTAAGTCAGTGAGATGTGGAATAGGAGCGGCTGAGCCAAAGATTTAGAGCAGAGCTTTTGCTCGTATCTGAGATTAGAATTTAAGATTCATTCAGAGCAGGTGTGTGGTAACAAATGATGTGGAACATTCTTTAGCTATGCAACTTGACTAAAAAGAGTAAAGGTTGCACCAATGATGTTGCTGTTGGAGGGAAGTTGTTCTCATACCAGAATCTAGAGATAGAGATCTGGACTTGGACAATACTTGGATTTGCAACCAATTACTTGTGAGCATCTCTAGCTTCTCTGGGTTTGGAGAAGATTATAAGCAGCCATTAATAAGAAACCCAATGAATTATACAATAGCATTGTACTATAATTTATCAAAAAGGTTACAGTAATGATTGCATCCCTAAGCAATACTTTTCTATTATCCTCAGAATCATTGTAATCTATTTTTCAAATGACTCATCTGGTTGTAGTGATCATAATGTGCCCCAAGTCGAACCGTCCAGACGCCATTCAGCCGTCCCCGTTTATTTCTGATGTCTAAAGCAGAACCAAACATTAAAGAAACGTTCCTCATTAAGAATAGCCTTTCTTGTCTCAAGTTTTCAATATGGAAAACGTTTATAGTCTCTGGCAAAGATGATAACTATATAATTAATTATTTATCAATACTAACCCTGCAAATAGCTCAAAAAAACATTCACCACGTATAGTATATAATGTAAACAATGCAATAAACCCCAAAATAATACTTCTCTTTGTAATTAAATGACAATATGAACAGACATTTTAATCTTTTAATCAATGGAAATGTTATACTAACTAGCAGACATCTTTTGAATTACTTTTTATACTAATCATATTTTTCCCTCTTTCATGACCTTGTAAAGGTCAAATAGATTTAAAAAGCAACCTGTTTTAGCGGAGGCCTTCCTCTGTGATGACAGCAGCCCTCTTACAACACTCCAGAACTCAACATACCCTCAATGATGAAAATCCCCGCCTCACTTTGACAAATGATGATCAAAATGAAGCCATGAGCTACAGTGGCAGTCTAACTTTTGGATTCAGTCCCACCACGGATCAATCCAAATCCCTAAATACTGGATGCTTAAAGTGGTAAGCTCGCCTGAAGTCGCCGCGACGCGTGTGCCCATCTATGGACGTCACGCTTATTGAGTAAGAGGCTTTGAAATATTAGCAGCATTCAGATAGTCCCTTAGTCCCGGTAGCTGAAGACCGTGACAGACTGACGCCCAAAGGCCTAATCCCAGGTTCCGCTTTCATTGATCTATCAATCTATGCTGATTCCATAATGTTGGAATCTTGTTCATCTTTTCGTTCCCTCTACGTTGTATATGTGCATCCCGGTCTATATTCAAATGCTCTTTTTTAAAATGCAGAATTATGTGTTAGTCGAAATTTCATGTTTGTGTTGCAGCTGTCTCAGCCAGACAAGTGCCGAAGGCTCTAAATTATGGACAATTCTTTCTTGAATTATGCAACTGCTTAGATTTTTAGAGCAAAGACATCATTGTAGTTGTTAATATATTCTATAAGGAAACCTCTGTGTTACTTTCCAACCCAATGCCGTCTTACACTTATCAGCATTGGGAGCTAAAAATGGGAGATTTTTATATCAGCACCTATATTACATTTTCTCCTCTGCTATATGAATGTGAGGCTTCCATCCTTCAATTTTCTATAAGAGGAGGAGCACAAAGGTCCGGCCATCCTTCTTTGACTTGATTAAAACGAAAACTCCCTCAAGATAAAGCTGAAGATGGATTCCTTTAATATCTTTATCGCAACCCCACCAGGACACCTTCTCCTTAGCCTGCACTTCTCATAAATATCCTCCAGTCAAAAGGGATCTCAGCTCTGTGGTAAGCGAGGCCAGCGAGGTGCCATCGGAGCAGCTGTCCTTTCTCACAGGGCTTCATGGGATGATCGATGGTTTGTTGTGAGGCCAGAGTGGAAAAGGGCAGGATTAACACATGGGGCAACAGTTCTGGTTAATATTTGATGCCATTCAACCGCACCAGTCCATCAGGTTGGTTTGTCTACTTACAATGCAAACATGGAAGCACCCAAAAAGTTGAGAGGATAACGGGAATTGTGCAGCATTGATCAACTTCTTGGGTTGAATTCAGTGTTAGGTGCTGTAATGCAGATACTGAATGTGATGTTGCTGCGTGTACATCAGGCCATTTGATGGTTTCAAGGGTTCTAGCAGTAGACCTCAAGTTATGCACGTAGTTTTAACCCATGTTTTTAGTTAATGCGTACATTCTTAGCATGAAGAAACAACACCAAGGTTAAACTGGAGCCAATTGGGCTTTTCACAAAGGTCCAACCAGCTTCTTATCTTCAGCAGTTCTTTTAACATCTTTACTCCAAACGACAGAAATGAAGAACCAAATATTATGCTTTTCGATCTGATTCTGCCAAAAAATAAGATATGCATTCCACGCTCGCCATCACTTTGATGTTCTTCCTGCTCCCTCCGCTGCCCCCTTTTCAATTTCAATTATATTATGAAAACTGCTCACCAACAATGTCTATTAGAAACAGCTTATCACAAGGGATTGTGATCATTTTAAATGACGTACTTAAATGAACAGCATGCTAAAATGCTCATAACAACTAAATTAACATGATGATGTTGAGCAGGTTTGTTATTGTCAACATCTTAGTTTTAGCCAACTGAGCCAGTGACACTGAGCCGATGACGAAATGGAAAATTAAGATGTTACAATTGATCTCGGGGAAAAATGAAGGTCTGTTGGTAATACATCAGAAATGTGGCCCTTTAAGAGTAAGATAAGGTTTAAGAGGAAGATTGTTGCAAATTAAAGTTAAAAAAACTAGTCAGAAATATTCAATGTTTTAATCTCTAACTATTCTTCTTATTCATTTTCTGTTTTGTGTTCGTGGCACGTAATCAACCCAATAAGCCCACATAGCTTATATTTACAATTAACTCAAATCCCAAACCGGTTGGACCAAACACAAAAAAACATTTCTCCCCCGCACTTAAAAAACGATTTCCGAGCATCAAGCTAATGTTTGGGACATTCCACAATGGTGATGCGGTTGAAAACATCCTGAAGCTGCTCTTGGGGATGTCTTGGGGGAAGATGTTAAATCTTTTTTTTTGCCACTGACACACACAAGACTAAGAGCCTCTTCCTCCACCACAAGAATGTAAGTGAGCAGTGTGTTTTAACCAGCTTAACCATGGGCTGCTTCATTTAGCTGCGTGTCTTTAGGACTCTGCATATTCTCCTATCCAAAGAATGCAGTTGTCTCCGTTGTAGTGTCTTATTTTGAGAAGCTAACTGTTGATTCGTGGATTTTTCTTTGAAAGAAATATCTCAAGCAAAATCAGACTAAATAAAAAGAACTGCAGCAATTATGAAATCTGCTCAACAGTATCGGTGCACTCATATTGAACATGAGAAAAGATGACCCATTCATAAAAATGGTATAAATTAGAGTCATATGGAAGGCCCAAAAAAAAAAATATTGTTTACTTGTCTGTAACAACATGAATACAGTTTGGTAGTTTTTGCTTGGGGACAAAATGTGGGGTTATAAAGGTTCTCCAAGCCTCCCAAAAACTACACAAGCCTCTCTCTCTCTCTGTGCCGGATGGATATTTTTAATTATTCCTCATCTGAAGGGAGCACAATGAGTGTTTTTATGCTGGTCCACCCAGGGGCTGGTTTTTCACGTTGTCTATTGCCGGGTCTCTTGAACGTAGCTGTCAGTTTGACTCTGGCTCATAGTTGGGAAAGTGGCCACCTTCTCCTAGCAGACATGCTGGCTTGCCTTGGCTTGGGTGACAGCGGGCTCCCAGTTCCCAGTTGCCAGTTCCCAGTGCCGCTTCCTGCTCTCCGTGGCGAGCCCGGCTTGCTGTGCAGCCTGGGAATGGAGGTCGAGAGGTCGGAGTGGGGACAGAGAGGAGGGAGCGGAGGCTGCGGGGAGAAAAAAAAAAAACGCCCGGGATATTTCCTTTCAAGGCTTCCGCTTCTCTCATTTTCTCCCTATTATCAGGATGACTAGTGCCAGACCTCCAGCTTGATCCGGCCGAGGTGAGAGATGAAATACAAAGTGCGGGCGAAAAGCGTAGCAGCTGATCATTTTAGGATGAATGGAAAATGCCAGCGCCGGTAGCAAGGCCTGCTTTTAATTAGGTTGTTCCCGCGTGGTTCTCCCACAAGGAGGAGTTAAAAAAGAAGAACATAGCCCCCTTGATTTAAAAAAAAAAAATACAAACAAGTTATTTATTCATCTACCCACCCTCCCTTTCCTAAAACCTCCACTAGAAATCAACTCAATTCTTCATCAGTAGCTGACTCCCGTTCACATCTCAGCGTGCGCTGCACCCTCCTCCACTTCCAGTCGATCCACACAGACCCAACAAAAGCCCGTGCGCCCCCACTCACATCCTCCCGCAGTCTATCGGCTGTGTCATTTACAGTGCGCACTGCAGCTTTACGTTCACCGGCGGGGCTACTGCCCTCCTCCGCCAAAGCCTCAACCTTTGTTGGCAGCCGGGGACACGTTGTGCAGCCGCAGCCAGGCCCCCTTCATGCGCTGCCAACGCATTAGGATGTAAATGTGCTATAGGCAAAAGCCAGTCTGCACGGCGGCTGCTGGTTTGTGTGCCACGGGGGGGGGAGAGAGCGTCCAGCACACATGGGCATTCCAGACGAGCACATGCATCGCCACGGAAACCATCAAACTCTCCTCCGTCCGGGTTCCTTTTAGTCAAAATGAGCAGAGGCAGATTTGATTAAATGATGGCTCAAACTCAAGTGAATATACGAATATACAAGTATGCAATCATTAGTAAAGTGATTTAAAGTTGTAATCAAATTTGGTTTTCATCTGAAAAAAACGTCTAGACGTTTAGACGCTTGCCAAGCAGCTACTTTGTAGGAAGAACAACGTATGTGTTTACAGCTCTGCTGAAAAAACGGCCTAAAAATTTCGAAAGAAGGCGCAACATTTAGTGGCTTCATTAGATTAAGTTCAGTAGAGTTTGTGGAAAATGGAGCAAACAGTTATGCTGATTATATTGAGCTGGAGCACATTTGGTGTTTCTGTGCGTTTAAATCAGATAAACAATCAGCAGAGATTGACGGACTCCGACTATTCAAAGAAAAACTTGAACTTGATTCGCAATTCATTGCAACGTATTTGCTTTGGTTTATTGCTGAGTAGACGCCACACATGGAGGGTAAAAAATAAACATATCCTCTGGTCTATAGTATATATACAAGTCACAGTTGGCTTATTATAATCCAAATAGTATGCAATATACCGAGAAAATAGGTAAAACAAGTGTGTTAACATTATGGAAAATGTTGAAAATGTTAGTTTTTTTCATGGACACATTTAAGAGGATTGTTTGGATGTGTTGTCAAAATAATAATGGTACTAGAGTAAGCGCTGCCAGACCTAATCTCTCTCTCCGACTGTGTTCATTTTAAATGCAGTAACTCCATACGTATCCTTGGCAATCCTTGGTTTTCTTTCAAATCAGAACTTCAGCTTCACTGCTGTGCATTCGCCGCTCTCTATTAGAATGGATTGTGTGTTGAATCAAAAGTGACTCTCAGGAAAACAACAGAGGGAACCTGCTGACAGCTTGTGTGAGGACAAAAAAAAGGCTTTATCGGCTAGCCGCCACTTACAGTCCATTCGGAGGTTTTAAAAGAAGTCTTTTCTCTCTGGGCAACGTTAATGAGGTTCACCAAACTCCGCCTGTGGTATCCAGTGCTAATGCGCACGTGATTATTTAAATCCTACGAGGAGCATCGTGGATCGGGTAATGGTGTTTGGCAGAGATGTCATCAGCCACGAGACTCCAACTCGTGCACATCCGCCTTTGAGACATTGATGTTTGACTGTTTAACAGCAGAGCTCCGGCTGAACGCTGATCAGAATCAGTGAGATTTCTGCAGCCATTCCTGTGTCCCCTTCGCTATAAGTCACTGTCACTGCATTTGTGCCTAAATATATACGCCAGTGGAAAAACTCACAGTCTGGGAGTCACATTAAAGGAGCATCAGCGGGGATATTTTGCAACACACACACACACACACACACACGCTACAGCGAGAGGCAGAAACTGGAGAATACGCTCATTATGCTCTGTTGACCTCTGAGGTCAGGGACAGGAAAGACGCCGGCGGACAGAGCGCAAACCTGGAAAAGAGGTATTTTTCTGTTTTTACAGATAATGAGATTTATTATGTGGAAACTTGTTTATAAATGGTGAAGTATGTATATATATATTGAAGAGGTAACCCTCCCTATACTGCTTACATTGTGGGAAACATCTACAGTGGACAATAAAAAACATGACTTAAGGTTGACAGAATTCTTTGGGAATTAAAGGACATCCAAAGGACAAGATGGGCCGGTTGAGGGAGAAGACGAGAAAAATAAGGCGTGCACCTTTTATTCTTGCGTGTCTATTATGTGTTTCGTGATTCATAAATGATGGATTGCCCGTTTTACACAAACATGATGTAGTAGAACCGAGACTATTTACAGAAGAACATTAAATGTGGGATTGACTCAAGATAAACTACAGAGTCTACTTCAATGGTTATGAGGCAACATGTCATGGTGTGGCTGACTTGTACGTGATTTGTTTGTTTTAGATACAGAATGTGACAAAATCAGGACAAAAAGTATACAATATTCCCACACTTTCTTCCATCATGCTTTGGAGATAAAAGCCTTGGAACCGCTGCTCTTTAAATTTGAGTTGAAAATGCGATACATCCTTCATTCTGGTCTAAAACTAGTGTTGTGAATACAGTGCCATGAGCGCAGAACAAACCCACGTGTTAAGCATATTTATTTGTGCTACAATACAAACAGTCAGGAGATCAGCACAAGGCCGCACACACTGAAAACAGAGCCAGGGATTTACAGTAGAGACTAAATGCACATGTCTTGGAATCTAAATCATTGGTTTGTGAACTAAAAGTATTTCTTTATTGCCTGCAGTGGTGAATAAATGAATGTAAACTGGTTGCACCTCCCCTGACTCCCAACATCCGAGTCATCAGATGTGATGAAGCTTCGCTGGAAGGACGGAGGGGAAAAACTAGGAAGGGACAGAAAAGGGGGGGGGGGGCGGGATGAGTGGAGGGGGAGGAGGGAGGATGCAGTCTAGAGAGAGAGAAAACACTTTAGTGGAAATAAGACTGACGAGCATTGGGTGGGAGTCATCGTCTTATGGGAGAACTGGTGCGTTTCCCCACAACACAAGTATGGAGGACAATTCTCATGTCTTAAGACAGACAGAAGTAATCTGTATAAAGGTACCAGGTTACTACGAAATACAGTGAATATTATATTTAAAGGCATTTATGTCTTAAGTATTAACAGTCATTGGGTCTGTTTTAAATGATACAGAAACATGAGGTGTTTTTTTTCTCCAATACTGACTTTGCTTTGTCTCTCGTTTTTTGTGACTTGTGACAAGTTGTTATAATTAACCAAGACCAAGGATTGTCTTTGAACAACATGAAAGGTCTGCTTTAATGTACTATTGTTTTGTCCATCAATTTGGATGATGGTATAAATGAGGGTTATTCGAAAGGTATGGATACCACACACAAAATGTACTTTCTGCTGAAGTAACATGTTAAAGACGTCACCATGCTTCCAAAACACATGCAGGGAATTTTCCTGAACATTTCAGACGTATTGCTCGTGTGAACGGGACTGGAAGTGGGGGATTCTTTAGCTGTAGAGATATTATCACTGGCTATTAACATAATTTTCAAGTTCTCAGCTGCTCCTCCCGTAGTGACTCTGACCAGCAGAACCTTCAACACAGACAAAAGTTTACATTTACATATGTTTATTTACTTTCTTACTCCATCTCACGGTCACAGGGGTCTGGTTTAAGTCCCAGCATGCACTTGGTTGGAGGCCAAGTTGTGGCAGAATTTGATTTAAGCAGCGGGAGGTCTGAATCTTTATAGCATTCTGTGTCCAAACAGACAGGGAAACCTGTGTAACTACTTCCTCCCAGACTTCTTCTGGGACAAATTCTACACTAATTACACAGACAGTGTCCTTAAATCATTTAAATGGTTCAAATCTGCTGCATCATTTGATCAGTTCTACACAGAAATGTACATTTCGTGATTCAATTTAATCATCTAAACACAATTTTTTTTAAAAAGGGTGAAGTAACTCGAGCCTGGTTCGGGTTTGACAACACAATGTTGCGAGGTGATTCGTAACATCATGGTTGCTTTATCACCCCTCTCTGTGACAACAGCTGCTCCCTCACGTGACCTTCCACTTCCACACCGAAGGAGGGGCTCCGTGGGCCGCTGACGTCCACGTAGACACCGTCAGGGAGGACGGGGCGTGGCTCCCCCACGGTGGTAACGAACAGGTGAAGCTACAACAACACGCAGGAATCCTTCAGTGACACTTTAGTGAGGCGCTACTCCCTCCCTCCTGACAAAGCAGAGGAAATAATTCAATGCAAGTAATTCCATTGGGTATGTTCATCCACTTGTTCTGGAGGAGGCTGAATCATTGGCTTCATTCGTTTGTTTTGTACGTATTCCAATGACATAATCTTTGTCATTACCGGCGTCCTAGACAATCTGGCCTTCATTTTATATGGAAGTATGTTTTGAAATCATTATCTTAAGTATTCCACCCTCTTAGGAACTAACAACCTGTCCAACTGCACTGCCTAATGAGATTCTGCATTAGATGAGGCCATGAAACAAAGTAAGTGCTTTGTTTGTTTATTTTTTCCAGACAATTGAGTTACAGTTACACAGTATGCAACGTTTGGAAATTGGCAGAGTGCGAAGAGGAACTATTGCCTCTTCTCCGTTAAAAAAAAAACACATAGAGAGTAAATAATTAGCTACAAGCTAAGCGACGGTGGACGGCAACCAATTTCTATTCAATAGTAACAGCAATACTTCAAGATCTAGATTTTAGTTTGAAGCATAATGACACGATTGCATTGAGCTGTTTCCTCCCAGTAGAGATTTAACCATCTAACCAGAGGTCAGATATCCTTTTCTTACAATCAGTCTGTTGGCCATATCCTTGTTTCTACCATGAGTCAAATTACTGACCATTTAACTTTTACGCCCACCGGGAGACCTGTTAGCCAGGGTGTCCATCTGCGATTGCGTATAACATCGTTTCAATATCCCGAGTTAAATCAAAAATGTAGTTGTTATGCGTTCTATATTCCTCGTTTTGTTTCCATGACGCATACTTCACTGACACATGACAATAGAAGAGCAAGAAAATGACTAAGAGTGAAGTACCAAAGCATCCTTTTAGTGCGTGTAAGAGGTCAGACCACAGGCAGAGTGAGGCATCCACCCAACATTCCCGTGGACGGGAATAGTGTTTTGATTGAAACTGTGTTGCATGTGACGGAGGAATTATTGCTGAGATTGCACAAATCGGATTCCAGTAAAACAATGAGTTTAGCAAAAAGCCTGTGCAGTCATCCATGTGAGGCATTTTCATTATTACCCATCTACCTTTGATTGCTTTGGCAGAACTGTAAACTTCTGGTACAGTATTGTAGGCATCAACAATCAACAGAGGCAGAACATCTACAAAATACTGCAGTTTTCCACCTTTTATTTACTCTATGCACTGCTGTTACTTGTAAGTTTAGATTTCAATTTGTTGTGCTTGATACATTGTAACTTGGGTTATTGTACTGTCTCTGTCTCCCACTGATGTCCAACCGGGATACCCACACACAGAGGGGCAAGAAACACCAGTGCAGCAGTCACCTCGTCGCTCTTGCTTCATTGTGGCTGGATCCCTGCGCTTAGCGCCGCCCGGGTCCATGATTTCATTACACATGCTTGATTCAATACTAACAACTCGGGCGACTTCAGGTCAATTACTCAATGACAGCGCTGCAGGCAACGCCATCAATCACCTGCAACCAACCCTCATCTCATCTCGCGTGTAGGCTGCAGCACACCTTGGCCCGTTCACTGTAACAGATCACTCCGAGAATCTCCCCCCCCCCCCTTTTCAGCGCAGCTCGTCTGATACTGTACATAACGCTCACTGCAGCCCAAAGCACAGGCGCCAAGTGCGCAGCTGTGAAAACAATCATTTCACATCTCTAGCCCAATTCCACAAGCTTAAAATCGTCCCTGGCGAGGATTGAACCTGTACGTTCTCGCAGGAAGGTCGGAGTGAGTTGCCTTCTTGTGTGGGGAAAGACAGCGGATTGACTAGACAAGGCCCAAGGTCAGAGACTCAGGAAGTAAGACTCTGTGGAAGAATATGTGAAGAAAGACCAACTATAGCCATGCCAGCGTCTCCTCGGGGCCATACGCGGGCCTCAAGGACGTTTTTTTCGTGTTAGACAATATTTTGCACACCGGTCTTGAAGGTGTGGCTGATGAACACGATAAAATAAGCGACCAAAATAAACGTTTTTCAAAAAAGTCAAATGACAAGAAAATATATATATTTATTCTTTCTGTGGTGCAGCCTGATGGTTGGGACCTTTGCACGCTAAGCACGCTAAGCACAAAACACAAAAGGAGTGGCATATCCAGTCCATATTTCAGTTCTGACTGATTGAGACGGTCTCCTATGTCATGCCACTAGCATGGCAAGAAAGCAGGAGGAAAATGGAAGAAAAGAAATAGAGACAAAAACAGAGAGAGCTCAGATCAAGTGGATTAAAGGTAGAAGTAAGAATGAAGGAGACAATAAATCAACAGAGACAAATATTATCTCCATTAGCCTGAAAGAGCCCATATAGGAGATCAGTAGCCTTAATCGTAACTTTAATGATTTAATGATAAATCCTTAGGATATTGATCAACATGACAAATGAACTGGGGCAACATAAACAGTGATGCTTACTTACTTACTTCTAATATGACCACCTTTTTCAGTACCGAGTAATATAACGCATTAGTATGTCCAAACCAGTAATCAGTAAAGTATTGTTCAATATTGCCCAAAATATATTATAATAATATGATCTCCTCAGTAGCTGCTGTGCTTCAGCCCTTTCCTCCACGGAATGTCTGTCTATCATTGTGTTTACAATAAATGCCCATCGAATCCAAACCGGTGGCAGAAATGTCTCATCAGTGTTCATTGAAAGAGCCATTAACGAGGAGTTCTACGGATCTGGGTTGACGCTTTGGTTTTATTTTGAAAGTCCAGACAGGAAGTAGTGTTGTATTATACTCGCTGCCTCTCGCGGGAAGTGAGCGTAGTTTGGGCTGCATGCCTGAAAGTACGCAGTCGGTGCTGCAGGAAAGGCCGCGCTCATCTCACATCTGGACGAAGGAAAAGGGGGTTAGCCGGGTTTTACTTTAAGTTACCCTTTCAAAATGGGTTTTTACTTTTGTACAGATGAAGCAAATAAGATGGCATGTCCAAAAAGCCATAGAGGGCAGTTGGAATGGGCCAGCTGTTTCTTGTCGTTAAGTTAAACTCCGCTGACAATGTCTCAACTCCAGCTCTCACACACCCAAAAAAGCACTTCTTCCAGCCAGGTCCCGGCGTCCCGCCCAGCTGAATAATATGTGGTTTCTATTGGGCAACTCTCAAAAGGAGGCGTATGCAACAAATTGTCGCTGCTGCCCAATACAATCAGCTTCTGGGTGTAAGTTATCGATGGGTTTGACAAAATCTAACTGAATCCTGTTTAGAAAGGCATGCATGATGATAACCAAAATGAAAATCAAGAAATCTGTAAATTAACTAAGTTACTTTTTAAAGGAGTACTCAGTAGTCAGTAATCAGATTTCTTTTTCAAAGTAACCGTGGCAACACTGAACGTAAACACCAGCCTCATAGTCTATTTGATGGTATTGATATTTCATTGTGCTTGTGTGACAGTCTGCCGGCTCATTCTAAATATATCAAAGTGTGTGAATGTATGAAACTATTTTACTGTGTACCGAGCAGTTTTACAGACCCTTATTTTTCTTTGTAATATTTTGTTTTATGATTAAATAAATGATTTCCTTTTTGGCCCGTATGCAACCAGACCCCACTTCCCGGCTCCCAGCAGGAGTCGCAGTTAAAACAGAGGTAATGGCCTTGAACTGCAACGGCCTCCGCAGCCTGGAACAGATCCCCATGGTCACTTGCCCAGATTATAGAGCCATTACTGCAGCTCAACTAGCAGAAGGAGGTGAAACCAAGCTTGCTTCAAAGGGATGGAAGTCAGCTGGCTGTAAACCAAAGTATTCCCTTTTCAGTACCAAAAGAAAAATGAAAAAAAAAGTGTTTTTTGTGTGTGACTTTATCGTCATTGTATCAACAGCCCCGATGTTTGATTCCTCTGATCTTTAAGGAAGATGGTTGAAGGTGGATGGTAAATGTCAAGGTCGAGGCCGATGAACAGGGATGAGAATGAGGAGGTGTTAGGGTTCTGAAGGCCCCTCGAGGGAGATGGCACTACGATGAATCAAAAGAGTCACCTGGCTCAAATTTTAAAAACCAAAAAGTATTTAATAACTAAACAAAGTGATACAATGTGATACAAAAAGGAATACAATTTACAAAATGAAATACAATGTGAACAGTGATGTATTTCGCGAAATAGAGAACTGGTATTTGGTATTTTGAAAACTCCCGGGGGGGGTTATGTTTTAGGTGCATTCGATTTGTCATTAGCTTCTTCTTCAAAGTGTCTCCTCCCGGTTCATCTTCTTCACATCAAGGTGTGAATCTGCTGCAGTAACCTGAAACCTCTGTCTTATGTCTCCCTCACAATCCAATACACTCTATGTAGAAACATTTGGCTTTATGCCTCAATGAGTGAATATAACATAGCATCCAGTTTGTCTTCATCTTATAACTAGTACACTTCAATTACAACACAACATAAAAGATCACAGTTCTTCATGGTTTATCACAGTTTATGTGGTGCAGTACTTTGCCTCACTCGGCTGTCTTGCATCCAGTTGCCTATCCAATACCTGACAGAAGAAAAAACTCCCCAAAAACCCTCTTTTGGGGATAAAATTGGGAGAAATTCATAAAGGGCGGAAATTCGCTTCTGTCCCCAGGTTTTAACATTACATCGTGACAGGATGTTAATGTGTACAGTATTTATATGATTTACATGACTATAAATGGTTATTGATTATAATGCATTCACTTCATCTAACATACAAATGTCATATCTACTATCTAACATCACACAAACTACAATTCTACACTAAACATCACTACATGTAACATACTTCCCACCACTAGGTGTGCACTTCTACTTAAATCGGTAACTGAGGGAAAGAGGAACTTGATGTGTAAACGAGGAATAAAATACCGTGAAATTAAAAGGAGAAGGAGAAGTGAAAATCCACACCGAGGGCTGAATGCGAGTGGTGAGGGGCACGACTGAGGCGCTGCAGACAGCTCACCTGTTGTCCTCGGAGATAAGGGGAGGAGATGGGTCCAGAATTTGGAGGCAGAGTGTGTCTTTGTCTGCAGCCGGAGCATGCAAGACCAACATCTACGAAAAACTTCAGTGGATGAAACAGTTTGCTTTGAGGATTTGCTCGTAAAACATAATGTGTGGAAGTTCTAGACACGTTTAGTGTAAAGAGAGGCCATGGAGTTGAATTCAAATGGATGTCACCCCATTTGTGAATGGAACTGCGTGTGTCAAATAAAAATAAAATGAAAAGCAGATGTCGGATGAAGTTTTTGTTTCCTTATGCTGATACTAATCCCCAGATGGCGTGTGCAGTGATGAGCTTCATGAAAATCAAACTGTAAGGAAGAAAAATACATTTGTAGTTTGTATTTTCACATACGTTTATTTGTTTTTTGATTACTTAGTTTTGGCATTTGTGGTGTATTGTTTTACATAAAAAGACTCTTTCCTGAGGAGCATACTACTTACATACAATTACATAAATTCTCTGCAGATTTCAACCAGCTGTTAACTTATTCCCACACAAAGCGCTGCTAAACATATATTTTCTTTCTTGCTCTATCTGTCTTTGTGTCTCCCTAAAACCCGAGAGACAGAAAGACCATCAGACCATTTAGATTTATTCTCATGGCTCTGAAACAATGCAGTTTGATGTCCTGGATATTTCTTGCAACTTAAACCCCAAAAGCAAAAAACACAGGTCATTTGTCAAAGCCCCGTAAATGTCCTCTGGTCTGTTTCGTTCCCACGTCGCTATTTTCGATGCAAACTGTTACACAAAGTCACGTTTTGGCTGCAGCTGTGGGGATTTTTGAACTTCACCATGCAGTTAATTACAGTCATGGCTGTTCTCGCATGCTCTGTGTCTACGAGGAACAGATGGACAAAGGGATTGACAGTCTAACTCTGTGACACATTGCTACGCCAGCAGGAAATCTTGTCGGGGGGGCCGTGTCCCAGAAGTCAAAAAATGATAAAGTTAGTGTCATTAAAAAAGCAAGGGGGTGGCTGAACGGATCATAAACTGGGTTGGCCTGAAGACAGCAGAACACAATACAACCTCGTGGTGAGGACAGATGGTCTGTGGAAAATCTGGGATGTCTGCAGTACCAGGCTGTGAAATGGCCAATGCCCAGGATGTGTAGATATCAAATAGTTTGCCATGAGTATGTGTTTTTGAGTTAAGTGACTCAAGTATTTCTTGAGTTAAGTGATTGATGCACGATCACATTGTTTAATCATTTTCATCTTTATCTTGTTGGTTTTTGGGTATTCTACGTTTTTTTGCCAGGCCCCCCCCGTAAGTTAAAGAAAAAGTAGAGAAATACGGCCATCTAGTGGATGGGTGTGTATATTACATATGTAAGGATTTACTATTATTCTTTTGAGGTTCAAAGGGGGCATGTGATTTAATGTTGTGTTGCATTGTGGGTTCTCAGTCCAATATCGGCAAAGCGGAAATTCTTTGAAATATATTTTGTCACACAATATCTGACGAATGCGCAATGAGTTGTAGTTTCAACAGGGTTATTCTGATCCATAAGGAGGTCAAGGGTCAGTTGCAAAACATGTTTTTAAAAACGAGTTGTACTCCTCATGATGAGTAATCTGAGTAGCCTGTGTAAAACTGGTGAAATGCCCTTTACTTGTACTAAAAAGAGGAAAAATTAGGATATACAATTATTTTTTTAAATGCAAGGATGAAATTCAGACAGGGTACACCCTGGATCGGTCACCAGAAAGGCCACTGGGTGGAGTTGAATCCAGGACCTTCTTGCTGTGTGTCGACAGTGTTAATCACCACACCACCAGGGGTAGGAGGTTCAACAAACTCTAAATCAAGCCCTAAACTCTGACTTGATTTACCCTGATATAGGAAACTGAGTTTGGGGTTTCAGAACAGCGGTTTTGAAGTTAATTCAATCAACTCTGAGTAGGTTGACTCAGAGTTGAGCGCGTGCAATGAAGGCGGCATGAAAGGAGCCATGAAACGACGATTTACCATGGCAACGACCTCAAACAATCGGTCAGGATGCGTCACCCCAGTTGAGCTGGAAATATTAATGCAAGTGTACGGCGAGTATGAACCGTAATTAGAAAACAAAGCAACACGCTACGGCAGCAAAAGACAGAGAAACGTGGGAGAAAACTGCTGCTCGGGTCAACGCTTAATTTCCAATAAAGTGATGTCAGTTAATATTTAATGTTCACACTAATCATAATCCATACGTTTTACTAATTCCCAGGGGGAAAATTACATTTTTTACACTGTTAGAATGCCACATTCGAAAGGCCTATACAGATTAACTCTGGGTTTGTTGTCATACAGTCAGCGAATGTTTAGTTTGTTATATCTATAAGATGCTAAAAAAAATGTTAATGATTATATTTATAAGTATATTCAAACGTCTAAATTTACTCATTCGACTGACGGATGGATAGCTAGAATTATCCTGCCAGGGGCAGCCAATGGGCTGGAGCCGGCCCTGCCTGTGGATCTCCTCTTAATGTGTCTCACTGGTTTGTGTCCAGGGAACGTTTAAAAGACGTTTCAAACTTTATTTTGCATACAGGAGCTTTACTAATATTCTCCTTCACTGATGTTGTAAAGGAAAAAAACATAATACTAGGCAGACAATGTGCTCGGATGTGAGAGCATGTCCACGATGAAAACCTGCTCCCGAACCAGGTTAGGTTCACAGGCTCAGTTACCATGGCGACTCACCCTGATGTTTAGTTACCTCCCTTTCTGAAACAGACGACCCAGAGTTTCCCTCATCTCATGGTGAACGAACTCTGAGTTTCCACTAAACGTGCTTCTTGGAAGGTCATCCTGGCACCAACTCTTGTCACCAAGGTGTCACCTAGTATCACGTGTTGTACTTTGATAATTATAAATGTCAGTAGACACACATACACAAATACTACATTATGTTCGTACCAAAATACTGTATGTCTCCATAGCATATGTGATTTTCTCCAAAAAACTAAATATTTTTAGTTCTACAGAATGAGCCAATGGAAAGCCCCACCAGTGGTAAACAGGCCACACAGCTGCCTCATTAAGTCTTACTGGATTAGACGGTGACATCGCCGTGCTATCGACTGCAGCCAAGCCCTGTCCTCTTCTCCTGCCTTTAAACTTTTATTACCTTCCCCACTGCAAAAGAAGAAGTCCAAGTGTGACGTTAAACTGTAAACGTCCAACCTCGGTCATCATTGTTACTGGCACATTATCACTAACCACCAGACCCTTCGATTTCCATCTCAAGCTAATCAAAGGCGCGGTCCTGTCCCAGGGCGCCACCAGAGTCACTCCTCGAGCACACACACACGCAGGAGAGTAAACGACTCGGTGTGCAGCCTAGAACAACTCCTTCATTGAATTTACCGAATATCACGCGTTTGTTCAAGTTGAGTCTGCTGTAACTCTCGGAGGTTTCCCAGAGGACACGGCCTCTCTTGCCCCGTTCGGTGTTTGCATTCCTCTGCAGCAGCGCGACCGCAACGTCTCAATCTGAGGGCACAGCTTCCGTCGATTATCATCCCCACCAACGGGCACGGGAGTTCCTGAGAGCCAGCAGGATGGAAATGAAGCCTGTCGTGTTGCGTTCAGCCTGTTTGCCCAGATGAAAAAAAAAACTTTAAACTGGTGTTAAATACAACTTGTTTCATTTGGCTGCACTTGTGGTAGCTGTTGCTAAAGCTTGTGGAGAGGCTGAAATGTGCCAGGACGGGAACAAAGTCTCTCTTTGTGTTCTTTCTGAATATGATTTCTGTGCTGCACTCAGGGTGTGACAGTTCATTTTCCACATTCGGCCTCCTGCACAACATAAACTAAGCTGGTTGCAGTAGGTCATCCTGGCACCAACCCCCTGTGGGTAAAAACCAAAATGACTTTGACCTATTAGGTACACAAGCACATCCCCAAGGGGACAATAAATATGCTGTTTTAACCGAACAGTTATTCAGCTCACAAATGACAGCCAAGCTAAATCGGTCCCGCGTTGTTTTTGCACTTGATGCAGACCAAACATCAGCTTCTTCCAACAAGTGTACTACGTTATTTCCACAAGTGCGAAGTGATGAAATAACAAGCTACATTGAAAAAGCGGTACATGTTTTAGCCTTCACTGAAGGAAAAGGGCTCATAAAGTAAGACCTGTGTAAAGAGACAATAAGTAGATGGAGTATTTTACACAAAGACTCATCGCCACAAAAGATGACATACTGTAGGTGATAGACTAAGGACATAAGTGCCATCAACATACGCCTGTAAATAGTGAACCTGATCACAACCAGCTGAAAGCATTAAGAGAGTCAGCTTTCAAGAAGCAGAGAGGGGGAGAGAGAGAGAGTCACATCAGCTGTGGACGGGAGGGGCAGAGAAGGACGTGAGGGAGTGAGGGAGCGGCAGGGATCGAACCGCTGGACTATAAGAGGAGGGAAGACATGCGAGAGGAGTGTGTGCAAACAGGCAGAGACACAGTGGATGGAGAGGCTGCAGGTCCCCGTCGTCGAGAGAGTGACCGCCATGCTGCCCTGGAGGATGGCCATCGTTGGCCTTTTCTACTTCTGCATCAGAGCAGGTGTCACCCAATACCACAATAAGGGTAAGACTTGAACTGGAGCTCAGTATTTCAGTGCAGAGAAGAGAAATGTTTTAGTTTTTAACATTTTCTGGATTGTTCTTGTATCCACCTGTTTCGTAGCTTGGAGCTTTGATGAGATTGTAGCCATTTGATTCAGGGTCTTTCAATATAATATTTAAATAAAATGTTCTGTTTATAGAGCAGTGATTGAAACACTCTTGAATGTAGTGTTTTTTGGTTTTGCTGAAAAAAAGCAATCCTCGTCACTTTGACTTCCTGCCAAACTCCTCCCCTGTAGTTTTTACTGAAAACAAGGATACCAATGAAAAAACATTTTACAAGCATGCTCTTGTGACAGGAATGATGTCATGCATTAGACTCCAGAACATCCCAGACATTTCACTGTTATTCAGCAGGGCCGAAGCATGAAATTCGCTTGGTTTTGACGAACCAATCGCCTTTAACGGTGAAAATACTAAGAGTAACATTTGAATTGAATTGGACCAAACAGTCAGCATCTCACACTGACATTAATGCCGTGTCCTTTTAGGACTTTCCTTTTCACTCTGGTACAGCAACCAGATTCAGACCTCATCTGCACCTGTTTCTAATTCAAGGGAGGTACCAAAAGTGATGTAAGAGGGGAAACTAATATCCTCCAGTGAATGAAAAGCATACTGTGAGATATTGGAAGAATTCCTTTCATCTCAGAAGGTCGGCTCTTTTGTGATTTAGTAAGTTAAGGTAAAACCGTCCTAGTGGTTGCCTTTCTGGTTTTGGCAACAGACGTTTCCCCATTGACAGGAGTACAAATTAAAGAATTGAAGCAGTAATATAACAAAAAACTGGAAACACCAGTATTTAACAAATGTTTCCCAAAAAATGACCTCTCACTGCAAGCTGGGGCTGCCGAGCACGTGATTTTGCTCATGTCCCATGTGATCCAAGCACAGAGAACTTGTGATCTTCATTATTCTCTTCTTTTTACCACTTGGATCCACAGAACACGAGCTCTGGGATCCGCTCACACTGTGTGATTACAGCTGGGCTCATCCAATTTGCAACAAATACACTCAAAGTAATTTATATGGAAGGTTGATCTAATAAAAGATGTTTTCAGAATTTATGATGAGCATTTCATCACTGTGCTTCAAGGTAATAGAATGTATTGAATCATAGTTTAACAGACACAACAAAAGGAAAATATGATCAAATAGAACGAGCCCTTTTGACCTTTCTGGATTCAGATTACAGGACATCATGAGCAGCAGGGTCCAGCCGCGTCACGCCGCCTCGGGCCCGAGTTTGTGCCGACAGGTTCGCTTCCTGTCTGTCTGAGTTCATTGTTTGTTTGAGTTGCTCTTCTCTGCATTCCTACCTCCATCGTGAAGAGATGCACTGTGTGAGCCTCCAGGAAATCTGCTTTGATTCACCCTCTTGTTGACACTGAGTCAATATCAAACAGCTTTTATTTTACCGAACCGACAATGAATGAATTGTTTGTTTTTGTTGTTATAATGAGTAATATTGAATAACTTTGGTTGCCTTTTCCTCCACTTAAAATGACATCAAGTTTCAGGACAGGCAATAGGTGTATAGCATCAACTCTAATAGGAAAGGATAGTGTGTTTAAATCACTTCTTCCTAGAATTTCTGGTATATGCCTAAAACAAAGTTGCAATTTATGAAATGTAAGTCTCTGACTACGTCTAATCAAGATAATATGAGGTAATGATCTGGACCATATGACATACATGTTACTGGACAGTAATTGAGAACAATTGGTCAAAATCTCTGAAGTCTGGATTGGTCACTTGTGCGGTTATTTGCTAAATTTATGGAATTGATTTCTCTGTCATATAGACTTCCCCTCGATATTTGTCGTGAAATGATTTCATTCGTCCAATGAGCAAATACCCTGATGCATTACAAGGATTTGATATGGGAGATGTATACTTTTGTGTATGTTGACATATGGTTGTACTTCCTCGTGCTAAAACCAGCAACATGGGAAAAGGCTTTCGCCGGGGAGATTCCTTGGACCGCATAGGATTTTATTGTGCTTCCCCCATTCTGTGAAAATAAGCCTGAAATTCAAAGCCCACGTGCGCTACACGCTGGAATCATCTCCACGCTGTCGTACAATCCGCGTTGAAACACCATCTATCACTCCGCTGCTGCCTTTGAAGTCCGAGGTCACGTCTCATCGCCTGCAGGTAGAAGTCATCTGTAAGGTCAGAGGTCACAGAGTTTTAAAAGCACATCGTCGGCTCAGTCAGTGGGGCGACTCAGGTAGTGTTCTACCCAACGACTCAGAAGGTCTTTCATCCCAGCAGAAGTTTCCTTTTTGAAAGAACACCTTTAGGTTTATCATCTTTCTGATGTCGATCTTGTTTTATAAGGCATCTTCTGGTCTCGTGTGTTTCTTGTCCGTTGTGCTCTGTGGACTGTGTCTATTGTTCTCTTTCCCACATGGGGAAACTCATAAAGGTTTCTAATCTAATCTAAACTGCGGTATCTCCTGGTGAGAGCCCGATGAAGGAGAACAGTGTGCTCAAACACTTCAGTTAGTTCAGACTGCTTGTCTCGGGGATTGACAGGGTCTAGAAGCGCTTTGTGTCCACAGCTGTAAATTACCAGACACAAACGTGGAAGCTTTTGCAAGAGAAACCTTTGTATCTATTGTACCTGATTCTCACTCTCTATCTCTTTTTAGCTCTATTTCCAGCTGCAAGGAAAATTAAAAGAGGGTTGACCAGTGTGGCGATTCCCACCTTCCACAGCTCCTTCAAAGACGTTCATCTCTTATTTGAGGTGAGACACTTGAATCCACGAATGAGTGGCTGAAGTGAAATACAGGATAATACAACCGTTGACTTCCTTTCGTCTACCAGATCCTGCTGACCGGCGCTACCTTCGAGGCAAGCGGAGAGTTCTCGGTGCAAGACGCTGAGCTGGCTTCCCTACGCAAGGCTAGAAGCCTGCAAGTCATCTGCGAGGAGATCGTTCCCAAGAAGCTATCCGACGTATTCAGGCTCATCGCTGGCCTTTCTCATCACACCGGTCACCTGCGTCAGGAGGACTTTGAGCGCACCCTGCTGACCTTGGTGTACACCTCCCAAGCGATGGTCAATTCCTCCGATGAACACCAGCGGCGCATGTGGGCCGAGTCTTTTGTTAGTTTGTACAAAGCCATCCAGCTGGATCTGACAGGGAATAGCTGAGTGGATACAGATGTTGCTGCCCAATGGCCTCCTGTTTTCAATTCTGTTTTAAAGAGATTAGAGGGTCGTCTTGGTTTGTGCACCCAGAGAAATCTTGTTAGAAAATATAATAAAGCGTTAACAAATAAGTAAAAGTGAATTTATAAACACATTGTTATTGAAATATTACATTGCATTACATGTCATTTAGCTGATGCTTTTATCCAAAGCAAAGTGCATTTTAACCATAAGGATACAAACTCAAACTCAAAAGAATATGTACTGTCCAAGTAAAGTTAATGAAAATATGAGGCATTGCATAAACAATAATTGTAGGATTCATATGCTAATTGCAATTAAAAAAAAAAAGTGAGGATTGTGAGAAGACCAAATACATCCAATATCAAGGAAACTAAAGAATACCTTAGCTTTACTCAGGTGGTATGCTCTTCAATTCAAATGTTTGTAAGTTTGTTATATATACAGTATATAATTGATAATAATTATTAATAATCAGGTAGGCTACTTACGTAACTCCCAAAAGAAAACCAAATCTTAATCAGGTTTATGCCAAGTTCTCTCCATAATCGTTTTCATTTATGCTGAGTTCACACCAAACGTGAAACGAACGCACAAGTTGAAATATTTCTTTAAAAGCAATTCATCCGCTTTGTTCCTTTTCCCTCAAACGCGCCGCGTCTTTTGCGCCCCCCCCCCCCCCCCCCCCTCCCCCGTTTTTTAAAATGGCCTCATTCGTGACCAGACGCGTCGGTGCATTGACTTTGCATGGAATCCACTCGCGCGAATAATTCCCTTCGCTTTTGGTGTGAACGCAGCATTACAAGTGTCACGAAACAAGGGAAATCCGAACTGAGGAGCCTATGATGCATTTTGGGTGAATTCCTAATTGCTGGAGGGCATGCTGCGTGAGCAAAAAAAAACTCACAGAGCAGCCCCAACAATGATCTGGGAAGGCCGTTGGGGTCCAAGTTGCTGCTTGGACTCCAGGGCATCGAGGTCTGCTCCGTCCAAGGAGTCGGGCTTACCAGGAGGGCAGAAAGGGACGTACCGGAGCCAGGACGAAGAAGACAAGTAAGAGCTGATACCAAAGGGCAGGTTGTAGACGTCCCCGCTCTCCAGCGTGTTGCTGGAGTCGTCCTCGTGAGCTTTGTTCCACGCCACGATGCCCCGTTCATGCTTTGATCCTGTTAGACACGTGATGAACGTGTTAAACCGCGCTAATGCCCGACTACAAAAGACGACACTTTGACTTTTGTGCTGGATCTCTGGCTTAATCACCGATATGAAGTGTCGCATATTTTTGCTGTTGGAACATTTGTCCTTCATTGATAAGACGATTTAGATTACTTAAACATAATACTAATACATAGAAGGTTACCTGGAATGGTGTTGTCTAATATGAAGCCAAAGAAACCTCCCACAAACATACTGGTTGTCAAAAGCACCTGCAGCACCTGGTCGAGTTCAATCACACCTGAACACAAACGTTTCAATGAATTGAGTCCAAAACCCGAGTGCTTCATCGACAACTCAAAGATAATACAGTGGGATTTTGTTCATGTACCTGTAGCTATAGCTGTGGAATTTTTAAATATCCAGTTGGGAATGACCAGACCAGAGAACATGGAGAAGCCAAAAATGAAGATGTTTCGAGACGAATTCATATCGACATACTGAGAATATGGGGGAAAAAAAGGATTAAACCAACATTTAGGTCAAGTTAAATGAAACGCCCAAGATTTCAGAGTGTGTACCTGCAGATTAGAAACTCCTGCTGCAGCGATGACGCCGAACATAACCATGAACATGCCTCCGACCACAGGTGATGGGATCGTGGTGAATATGGCGGCCACTTTGCCAAACACCCCCATAGCGACCATTAAGACTCCGCTGGCTACAATCACCATGCGACTGCCGACCTGCAAAAAGAGAAGGTAGACAGTAAAAAGGCTTTTAAACAACATCAATAAACCCAGAAATGAAATACATTGGTTAAACTTGAGAAGTCTCCACATTTACTCATGGCTTGTCTTACCTTTGTAATTCCGAGGGCTCCGACATTCTCGCTGTAGGACGTCGTGCCGTTCCCTGTGCCCCAGGCTCCGGCCAGCAGACAGCCCAGTCCCTCAATGCCAATCCCCCTGTTGATGGCGTGTTTCGGTGGAGGTGGAGCCCCGGATAGCCTGGCGCAAGCGTGGTAGTCTCCTACAGACTCTATCATGGAGGAGATCACACCGGCCAAGATGCCAACCACCCCTGCCAGGCTCACCGTCGGCACCCCCCACTGACCTGAAGTTTGGATTATATTATAAGGAAAAAAGAGAGTTCAGAAACTGCAAACCGTTTATATTCTATTCTTCTTTTGTTTGAAAGTCAGCTGGGGTTACCTGGGTACGGAAAACTGAACCAGGGAGCTTGGCTCACAACATCTCCCTTTACATCGGTACGGGCCAGGTAGCCATACTGGTTTGGTTCAGTGGGAAATACGTTGTAGATCGTCAAAAGGTAGCAAATGAACCAAGGAAGAGTTATTCCAAGAAGAACCTGGGGCCACGAAGAAAAAAAGAACAAAGTTGAAAGACAAAATTCTTAATTCACTTCTTACATCTCAACCACGTGCTTGACGTTACTTACGGGGAGAATCTGAAAGACGTGAACACGGGAGGTGTGCAGCTTTTTCTCCTTGCTGAACGCAGGGAAGGGCACAGGTATGTGACGGAGGTACTGGGAGAACAGAATGATCAGGGCGATGGTCCTGGTGAGACAAGGACATTAACAGAACTTATTTAGGGCATTCAATTTGCATGAACTTCTTCTGAAAGAAATCTTCTTTAAGAGAAAACTTCATTTTCCTAAATGAATAATGTTTGGGTTGCATGCAACCTAATCAGAGAGTGATGATAAAATTAGAAAAACAATAGTAAGTCAGACTGTAAATGAATTGCTTTTATCTTTTCTGTACTCTGAAGCCTGGACTCTAAACTGACACTTTCTGAGGGAATGTTACCCACATGCTGGAGATGCCCCAGTGGTTCCCAGCACTGGATCCAGCTGAGTCAAACAGGGACAGTCCAATGAGAGCGATAGTGGGAGCGATGGTGAGAGGTCCAATGAAGCGCATGAAGAGGCCGATCAGGCCGGAGAAACCAACAAACACCTGGAAGAGTGAGCCCACCATAATGGACCCCTGCAGCTGTGGAAGGACAAGCACGATGACACAATATATTTGCAAATTACAGATTCGATAACTTTTTAGACCAATGGTGCTTTTGAATTCAACATTTAATTCATATGACAGGGCAGGTTTGAGAGAAAGCGATTACTAATGAACTTTACACTACACAATATTAGAGTCGGGTGTTTTCAATGGTTACAACCTTGTAAATCTCTGAGTTCCGCAATAAATGTATAAAGGAACACTACATTTGGTGGGTCAGTAATACAAATTTTATATAATTACAAGCAAAGGTTAGAGCGAATGCAAAACTCAATGTAACTTCTCACAGAGTGAATGCTTTACAACAAAAGGGAAAACGCTGATGTACATCAATGCTTGAGTCATTTTTGGGGAAAGACCTCTGCAGAATAATATTGTTGGGTGCCAGTGGCCTTTTTACAAGTGAACAAAATAAAGTTACGCCGTGGGTCGTTAGAACAAAGATCAGATGTTTTTGTTTCTTCTTCTTACAGCTCTCATTCGACTCTGCCACACTTCTATGAAGTCCGTGGAGGAAGTGTTGACTAGGCTGGCATTTTGTGTCCAAGCGGGACATGTCCACTCTGGCATGGACAGCATGGCCATTGAAGGAGCCAGCAGTGTGAATGTGCCACCTTGGAGGATGGGAAGTCTGGAAATGTCAAAGAGATATCGGGAGTGAGTTGAGAGAAGGGAGCCCGAGAAAAAGATAAGGAGGATTTCTATATCATTCTTACGCCAGATGTAACGATGTTAATCAACAACCAGAATCCTTTTTTTTTTTTTTTTAAATGAAACTTGCGAGACAGGTGCCACTCCTCCCAAGTCCACATCAAGAGTCTTCACACAGTCCTGATTACTTACACTCATAGGACAATATGTTAAGAAACAGCTTTCTGTTTTCATCTAGAAAGAAACCCAAATGCCGTTTAATAAACCTGCTGTTTTCCTTACAAGTGACCTCCAGGTATTTGGATGAAGAAAAGAAAGCAACATTGGTACTGTGCCAGAGAATGTCGATTTAGCAATAGCTAGACTCCAAACATAATAGGATTAAAATTCCTCCCGTAATCCCACTGTGACACCAATATTCAGGCAGCCTGCACACACACAGTGCAAATCAGAGCAACAAAACATGGTTGGAGTTTGTAGGTCTCTCTAGGAAAAACCCGCCATTGCATCATTTTCTAATGTGTGTGTGGTCTCTCCACAAAAGGGACACATCAGTACCCATGTGTAAGTTTTCCATTTTTCCTCTGGCCATCCCATAAATAAAATCTGTGATTGCTAACACAGTAGGATATTATCTTGCCCTATAAGTGAACTCTGACAGAAGAGGTGTTAAGATCCTTTTGATCCTTTGACAGTTATCCCCCAAACATTTTCCTGCTTGTTAAAATACCTCTCCATTAGTTCCTTACCTGACGCCGAAAGTAACTTGCAGCAGTGTGCAAATACCAGAGACGAAGAATATGGTGCTGATGAGGTGGCTCTGTGTGAGGCCATCAAACTGCAGACACAATCCCCTTGACAGGATTAATGGGATTGCGATGATCCCCCCAAACGCCGTCAAACAGTGCTAACAGGGAAAAAAAAGAAGGGGGAAAGATCATGATCATGTCTGATGAGTATAAGGATATTTACACAGTCAGCGGACGGCATAGAGAATTGAAATGACTGATGACGAATGCCGTAATGGAAAAGAGAAATGGAAATGTTTCATGTGGGCAAGTACAACTATGTCATCTCTTCAAAGAAGGTCTGAAAGATCACAGCTGCTAAACACACGAATCCTGTTGTCATGTTTGCATTGTTACATAATAATCAGAAGCTATGATACGTCTCCGAACAAGGACACGGCCTCGTTGTCAAACATGCCTTTGAAAGGCCGTTGCCGACGTACCTGGATGCCGAGGATGATGCACAGGTACCAGGGAGGTACGTCCGTCACACAATATACAAGCTTGTTGCTTTCCTCCTCCGCGGACGTGTCCATTTCTTCTCCGCGTTTTCTGTCGGGTAGATCGCAAAAGCGGCCCTCGAGCTTCAACGGGTAAGACGGAGATAGAGTGAGGCCAATTAAAAACACACGAGACATCAAACATGAAAATGCTTGGTTTTGCATTTTTCCCCCCCATGCTGCGTTCTCTCCCCTCTGCTCTTCTCCCTGTGCACCAACAGCTGCACCTCCAGTCACCAGTCCGTCAAGCTCCTGAGGTTAGTGGATGACCCCACCCTCATTGGACTGATCTCTGGTCAAACTTTTACTTTTATTTAAATAGTTTATTATATCCCCTAGCCCATAGCCTAATCTGTAAAACGGTATATTTGTAAATTGAACATGCCATTTCTATTTCGGATCTGTCTTGTTGTCATTGTCTTTGAATCTCTATTGAATCTCTAACATATTTTGGCAATAAATGTTCATGATTCCTGATTCCTGGTTATGTCCCTCAAAATGTGGAAAAAGATTGCAGTTGAGTGACACTGGAATGTAATTTAGTAGAAGAAAGAAATGTTTGGACAGGTTGTCTTACAATATTAGCATCCTCTTTTGTTGTACATTTGAGTAAGTTCCTCTATCATCACCAATGTCAAAGGTCACGTTCATCCTGAGTAGACGGTGATGTCCTTGATAAAGCAGGAGTCCCATGGTAACCCTGGAGGTGGACAGAATCAGTCCACAGGACAACTAGTAGCCCTGTCCTTAATGGACGAGTGGCAAGAAAAAAGCTGCTGTTGACAGCACCATAAGAAACCCTTTTTTCGTTTGAACGAGTTTTCCACAAGTCACGTGGGAGACACACCCAACATGAGACATAAGACCAAAACTGAACAGAAAACAGAACTTTTTGACCTGAGTGCCAAACGCTGTGTGTGTGGGACACCAAACACATCCCATCCCAACAAGGACATATGGTGGTCATGGCATAATTTCACACTCTCTCTTACACTGTATTTGACCTATTTACAAGTAGACGAAAGAGATAAACATCACAAGTGATGACAATGTCTTGTAACATCAATCAGGCATTTGAGTCCATCTTGAAAAATGGTGGCAATTTATTGAGAGCACTGTCCAGCAGTACACCAACATCTGGTTAAAGCACATTCCATCTCTGCAGCTTCCTGGTCCTGTTGGTGCCAAAGTGTGACTCTCATGTTAGTGAGTCCACATCTCGTTGGTGCAGCTGCATCCGGCTTTGCTGGCCCAGTAACGGAGGATATTCTTCCTTAGAATAAGAATTGAAGGACGAGCGAATAACATGGACACAATTTAAGGCTTCATATTTTCAAAATACTAACAGATTTAATGGCAATATAAAATTGAAGTGATTAGATCTTCTCATCCTTTAACACTGTTAAATATAATTCGATCTATGGTTTATATACATGGTTGCACGGTGTCTGTGGCAGGCAGTGGCAGAGCCGAGTTTTTCCCAGAAACGCCTGTAAATACACCTGAGCCCCCCCGCCCCCGTTTTCTTAGAGCAGGAGTGTTAAACTAATTTTAGGTTTGGACCGGATACCGCCCACTTCGATCTCAGGTCTGGGGTGGGGGGTCCGTAGGTCGGGGGGAGGGTCGTCAGGGAATTGCCACTGATTTACTGGCGTTTGCCACTCACCTGCCACTGCCTGCCACTCACCTGCCACTGCCTGCCACTGGCACTCACTTGGCACTGCCTACCACTGGCACTCACTTGGCACTGCCTGCCACTGGCACTCACTTGGCACTCACTTGGCACTGCCTGCCACTGGCACTCACTTGGCACTGCCTGCCACTGGCACTCACCTGCCACTGCCTGCCACTCACCTGCCACTGCCTGCCACTGGCACTCACTTGGCACTGCCTACCACTGGCACTCACTTGGCACTGCCTGCCACTGGCACTCACTTGGCACTCACTTGGCACTGCCTGCCACTGGCACTCACTTGGCACTGCCTGCCACTGGCACTCACCTGCCACTGCCTACCACTGGCACTCACTTGGCACTGCCTGCCACTGGCAGTCACTTGGCACTGCATGCCACTGGCACTCGCTTGGCACTGCCTACCACTGGCACTCACTTGGCACTGCCTACCACTGGCAGTCACTTGGCACTGCCTGCCACTGGCACTCACTTGGCATTGCTTGCCGCTGCCTCAAGGAGGATCTCGGCCCCGCTGCAGCCTTCACTGAAGTGGAAAATAAACCAAGAGCCAAGAGAGTGCGCTACTGTTGCTGTCACACAATCCAGCAGACCAGGATTATTTATTCATATTCATTCATCAACTTTTCTTCTAATGTTCCCGTGGTTACCGCTGGCAGCGCAGGCGGGATGGTATTTCCGTATTTGCGACGGTGTTTTTTTTACGGTGAGAGGAGCGATTAAAAGGGTACAACTGGGCAACATTTATAAATACGTCTCCACACCAGCTTACGCACTTTAAAAAGGAAAGCATCGGATTGTAACTTCACCTAGCTTTGCAATACACGTTTGTAAAAAAAAATTCTCAACATTTTCCGGATAAAGAATTAAGCAAAAGTTATACTTACTGCAAACGCGTCGATACCATGACCATTACTGTCCCTTCCTAACGTCATATCAAACCAAAGCCCCGGGAGGTGGTGTTGTGGGATTGCAAAAAAAAAAAAAAAAAAGTGAAGTGAAGTGAAGTGAAGTGAACAAACTGCAGCGCGAGAGGAGGGAACACACGCAGAGAGACGTGCAGGGTCTGACACGGGGAGCAACAGACTGCAGGGAGGAGGGAGCCGGGAACAGGGTGGGCTGCTCCTTGGTGAGTTTCGTTTTGAGAGCGGCTTCGGCTTGTTGTCGGAAATGAGTCCCACCAGCAGCTCATGTGAGCCCAGTTACGACGGTTACTGCAACTGGCCAATGCCGGGGACCACATTGTTCCTCGTTCTCGGTTTTACCTCAATCACAAACCTTATCTAATTACACAGCCCCTCTGAGACACTAGAGCATGAAAGGATGCAATTCATGTAGGGGGGGGATTTAGGAGCACAGCCTTCAAGGCAGTACACAAGTCAAGTCACATTTTGGGAGAGATAGTGAAAAGGGGAAATCCAGTCTCCCGGGCATATGCACCTCTTGCTCTTTCTGGCTCACTTTCCTTCCAATTCCATCACCTGATATTTATTGTATAGCGGACAGACCTTCCGGACTATCACATGTTGTCACATGGTGCAAATCTCTAACTGATGATGGGTCAACGGTCAGTGAATGTTGATTTCATTTATTCATTAACCATAAAGTTCTACTTCCCCTACAATGTACCACATGCATTCATCAGTCCACATTGGGAGTTTGATAGCGGCCCACAGCTACTTCGTTAAGGAGGCCGTGCTACGGCGGCAGGAAGCTCAGATTTTAACCCAATTGGCATCCATACACCATTATATCCGCTGCATGTTTTCTTGTTTCAATGTGAAGGTCCAGGTGACAAGCAGGCCGCTGCATGACCCCACGAGGAATACGAAACGTTTAATAGGCTACTTAAGATTAAAGGTAATTAAAGGAACAGATTAATCCCAGAGCTGCTGCTTATCAAGTTTAACGTTTTACCATTTGTGGATTAGTACTGCAATGACCTATACAGCTTATTTCATCATTGTAAAAGGGCATTTTAGATAGGCCTAATACATAGTTCACAGAATAACATTCCTTGGGCATGTATCACCTGAATAAGATGCTGGTCTATAACATGTTACGACCTAAAGTAAACTTCAATCATAAAGTAATTTAGGAAATATAGGAACTTTGAGGGTTTTTTTCATAATAGAACTAGCTTCTCCTTCTATTTAATACATTATTTTTTGCAATATATCATTTTATATATTTAATTAATGAACTTGGTGTACTGGAAAAATAAGGACCACGTGGTCGTGTTTTAGCTGCAAAATGTTTCTTTCAAATTGATTTAATTGTTGTTGAGACATTTCAATCCAAGCGACAAATGCCACCCTATTAGTGGAAAGGTCAGGCCATCGGACTGAGTAGATTTCTAGCACTGGAGACCATGCTCATCAGAACAGAGTTTCATCAAACCCATCAAAAAGCTGTCAAGATGTTTCTGTTCATAGCTGACTATTTGACAGAAAACAAGCAAATCATTTTCAAGACCTTCATGCAAGCGGAAACAACAAATTAATAAATATCTTTAACATTAATGCTCTCCTCAAAAGGTCTGTGCATAATTATACACACTATGACAACATCTTATAGAATTCCTAAAATAAGGAATGGAAGCTTTAAAAAAAGGCACTTAATGCAATAGAGAAAGGAAATTGAGTCAACATGAAACTTGCAAACCATGAGTGAAGCGGCACAGAGACTTCATAAGTGCATCTGCTCTGAGAGCATGTGACTGGAGGCAGAATCCTCGACAGGGACCCATCACATGGAATGGAGTGAAGGCCCGGGATGGCTGCTTTGTGAAAGCTTTGTTTCACTTGGAGGAAAATGGATCTCAAGAGTGAAAGTAAAGAGTTTAAAAAAGAATCATGTTTCCTGATTGACAAAACTCTGATGGCTACTTTTGAATAGTTTTGATCTTTTTCTTTGGTTTCATGGTTTTGGAATGTCTCTGTAAAAAACAGAAACTCTCTGTATGAAGTTGTGAAATGGTCCAGGAGGCTGAGCGGTGAGTCACAGCTACAGAGTCTGTGTGCAGCTGCAACGGAAAACTTTCTCCATTTCCTTTGGACAACAACTTTCAGCTTCTTCCTTCTAGACGGAGGTTTTAAAGATAAAATCAAGCCAGAATACTGTTATGCATGTGTATGTTGTGCCATGAATGTTTTTTAAACCCACAACCGGTAGTTGAACTATGAGTTAAAAGCTGCAAAGCCTTGTTGTGTGCTGGTCATTACAGCTTTTCAATACTATATGTGTAAACATGAATCATGTCACCAGTCACTCAACATAGCCTTTGCCGTGGGGAAAGAAGGAGAAACGTCCCTTGTTTCTTTCACCCGATCTGGGTTGAAGCGCAACCTTTTTTTTTTTACTCACAACAGTCACATCTGAGTGTTTGCATCGAGCTGTAGCTCAGAGTCACATGACCACATGAAAGCTCAGAGACGGTGTACTTTTTAAATGTGTGTCTGTGAGACCACTGCGTAATCAAATTGGGATAAGGTCAACGTGCAATCAATTAGTGGGTGGAAAGGAAATAATGTGTTACACGTGTAAGCAGGTGATGAATATTTTTTTCCTTTAGAGGTCCTAATGTGAACTCAGAGAAAAGGCATTTTCTCTTTCTCAAAATTAGTTTTTAGCTCCTTTCTGTGAGCATTTCCTTAAATATTGTTAAGGCTGGGAGACTCTTTTAATATTTTTTGTTGATGAAAAACAATATCATCCCAATAAAGCATTGATACTTTCACATTTTTGTAAGAAAATACAATCTTGTCCTTTTTTTAGGAAGATTTGTACTTTTCCTTTGCAATAGAATTTTTTAATATTATAATTACCAGAATCTTTTCAGAGCCATGTTGTAGGAGGATACTCTGGTTGCTTTTGATCACACTTTTTACAAGACCTTTATTCTGAAAAATAGACTGTTTTGTCTTGTGTATACATAAAAATATGTTGAATGACTCATGGACAGCAGGAAGAAAATCATTGCTATTTGAATGATTAACCTGTGTTAAAACGAGACGAGTTAAGACAAATGCAGTGATTGAAACAAAACTGCACCACTGAAACAGCAGCAACTAAATAAAGCTATTCATCCTAACTGGAGGAAAATTGCCCGAATCCAAAAGTTTTGTTTCTCAAAGTGTGGTTTATCCTGATTCTGTGTCTCATTGCATCTCGTGGCCATGCAAATCTTCCAGAGAATGCATCCATTTCCATATTTAAACCACTGTAGTGTGACAGCACTTAGTTTGCATGCAGACCACAAGAGACACATCTGGGTCACATTTAGTGACTCATGAGAAACCAGACAAGTAGAGAACAGCACCATTCCACATGGTAAGAGTGAATATCTGTTGTTTTTAGGCTCCGATATCTGCATGTGCATTGTGTGGATCAAAATCAAATATTTTAATTATATTCTTATATGTTTCACCTGGAGCTCTGCCAAATTAGGAACATTTTTTTTAGCTTGAATGAAATGTCTTCATGTCTTGAAAAGAGTCTACTTAAATCATCTTATCCTTGAGGTGACACGACAGAGACCCTCCTAATGTTTTTAGATGATCACAGATGAATGCACCATGGAGCCAACACCACTGGATGGAGACACTGTCCCCCACGCAGCACAAGGACTCCCTGAAGCCTGTTCCCAGTGCGAATGAAAGGTGAACTAAAGTGCAGGAGGGCATGCAAAGGCCAAGGTGATAACGTTTAGGATACCAATAACTCTGGTGATAAGATAGAGAAGCAGTTTAAATCGTTTTTTAAAGTTGAATTTTATCCAGGTGTTAATCAAACTCTATGCCCCCACAGATGTTCTGTCTAAAAGTTTTTTAAACTGGTCAAAATAAAGAAACAACTCAGTCATTTGAGATATTTTGTGTGTGCGTACCTGTGTGTGTGTGTGTGTGTGCGTGTGTGTGTGTGTGTGTGTGTGTGTGTGTGTGTGTGTGTGTGTGTGTGTGTGTGATAAAGGCAGATAATATTATCAAGTGTAAACATTTACAATGAGCACGCCTCAAATCAAACGCTCCTGCTAGACGCTGAAAGGAGGGAAAAAACCCTAGAGGTGAGGCAATTACACATTCTGCCAGTGGCTCCTCCCTGATAATGACCATGTGATGCAGGTCAAACACAGGATGACAGAGGTGGGGGGGGCAACCAAACTGTTCTCACCTTGCAGAAAGTGTAAGAAATATTCCAGAGCGGAGTAGAGGGTGAAGTCTGAGCCTGGGACCTGGTCATTGGAGGATATTCTAAGCTCCTGAACACTGGCGAGGTGCTGATGACGGGAGATACGCTTCGGGAAATGGGGACTAGAGGAGACGTGGAGAACGAGTCTCCCGTGGATCTAGAAATGGAATCCCAGCCACACAAGAGATTGTCCCATTCGATCGAAGAAATTCTAAGGAGGCCCACGTACGTCAGAAAAGAGAAACGGGTTCATCGTGACTGGTCCGTCATCACAGAGAACACCACAATATCCAACCAGCTCACGCGAGTAGGTACGTTACTCTTTTCTTTTCATGCTCCCGAAAGGACTTGATAAATTGTCATTAAAGTGCGATAACAAAACAAAAGATTGCATTTCTTCTTGCCAATAGAAACCGCACAAATCAGACAACTCGAAGAGCCTCCGAAAGTGACCACGGGAAGCTTATGTGAGTCTTATCACATCTGAAATAGGAGTAAAAAGAAACATGACAAAATATTATAATGATACTGATGACAAAGCAATGGCGTCAATGTGTTTACAGGTCAGAGGAAGAAAAGGCAAACCAGGGTCACTTTCACGCCCTTCCAGGTGCAGGAGCTGGAGAAAGTCTTCGAGCACACGCACTACCCAGAAGTCAGCAGCAAGGACCAGTTGGCCTCTCGCCTGCACCTCTCCGAGGGCCGGATACAGGTCAGCGCTTCACTGGTGGAACTGTTTGGCTCTTCATGTTATCCACCAGTCTTTAGAGAAGATGGTGTTCACGATGATTTAATAAAGGAATCCTTTTGGCTGTATTAAATATGACATTACTTATCAGGATATTAAAGTGAGGCAGGGTTTAATAATGTGAGATTATACTGTTGTGCAATTTAGCTTTCCTGGTCGAACCAGGATCCTCATTTTATTCATTTTATGATTAAGTTTGTGTCAAATCAACAACCAGCGACGGTTATTCACTTGTTTTTTCACTTGTAAACTGTAATTTACAATGGATATTGGGTATTTATTGGCTATAACAGTTTTGTGAATGTTCAGAAAGCAGGCTGATAAACAAAATAGTCGTCAATGGGACGAGGTCTTTAGTCAGCTGCTTAGGCCCCTCAATAACGATAAATGACACTTAACAGGATAACGGGGCTGACCAGAACATTGATCCGCCCCTGATGATTATTTGATTTGTCCTCAGAGGACAGAGTGATAACAAAAGCCTGTGGGTATTTTTTTTTATCTGATACTTGTACATGTATGAGTTGTGTAATTAAACGTGTTCCACGCGTGTTTCAGATTTGGTTCCAGAACCGCAGAGCCAAATGGAGGAAGGCCGAAACGTTGAAGGATATAGAACTGATGAGCAGACGGCACATGGCGCCAGCCAGTCGTCCCCTGCTTTATTATGAGGTAACACAGGACTACTGCTATTCTAAATAGTGCATTGGACATAACGATTGATTCAAATGCACCTCATATACATCTGCATGATAGTTCCATGGAGCATGGTCCACGTACTGTAAGTGCTGAAAATGTAAACTATATCACAAATCATTTTAGAAGGAGCTATGTATGCATATGTATCAACAATCAGCACCACAACCAGTAATGTACACAATCACATGCCAACTGAAGAAAAGTGAACATCATCAGATGATCATCAGTGAATAAATAAGGTGTTCCCCAGTTGTCGTGACTTCTCATCCGTATTTTCCGGCGCAGCTCTTGCAGAAGGCGGCGTCCTGGCTGCCGGGCGGCTCACCCCAACCCCTTCAATCGAGGCCCTTCCTCAGGGCGACAGGAGCACCCGGCGCGCCGACCAACACACATTCCCCGGATCACAGGACTCTGTATCTTTACCCGCCGCAGACAGACAGATAGCGACTTTTACTAGTCTTCTTAGAAATGATGACACCACTGTGTATAATTACATCAAGTCGTTTGTATTCCGGCTGATCGACTCACAAATGTCTTGCATGAACTGTGTTGACAACATGAACAACTGTATGTTAATGTTAACAACTGAACTTTTTTGGTTTTTAACACAATTAATGTGACTTTTAATGCCCACTGACAGCAGTGGGTTATTCTCAATAAAGGACTTTGGGATAAGTCTGTGCGGATACACCCGAATTGAGTCACAGTTTGAGGAAACCTGGTACAGTTCTTAGTAGAGAGCTGTGTTTTTGTGGGGAAAAAGCATTTTGATATTGTCATGACACCACACTTCCTTGTCAGAGATAAGATAAGGTTCTGCCATGAACTTTTTATCTGTTTGACTTTCTGACAACCTGTGCTTATCTTAATTTGGGCTGTAAATCCGTGTTACTGGGAGGTCAGTTTGTGGAAATTCAAGTGGGGAATCAAAGTGGAATATCAGCTGAAGCTATAGACAACTTATATGTGTCGGTGTTATAAATGTGTGTACATAATCGTGACGGATCACAAAAAGTACAAATACATGTTAATATTATTAATCTTTATTTATTGAGCAAAACACACACATCAACTGTATCCCCACCATTATGATGTAACACCACATGGACCCACTTCTTGTCACAGTGGTATTGTTCTGTTAAAAGGGTCCAACCATGACGGGACTCATGTCCCCTTCTTTCTGAGAAGTGTTAGATACGCATTCCTTCAAATAATCATCAATTATAGGAGCGATAACGCGGCATCGCCTTCACTATCAGTTCCATAACTCACTGGACAGTAAGTGATTAAGCTGCACAAGAGCGGTTCAACTCGTCCCCCCCCCCCCCGGTATCTGCTTTTATTGTGTGTGTCTGCTGTAAAATGGACTGTGCTCCTGGCTGCAGGGGCTACGGTTTAAGCAGAAACTTGTGATGCTGCGATTACAAACCAGCGTGTACAAACAGTTTAGAAGGCCACACAAACTGCTAGATGGGATATTTATCTGGAAGATATTACAATGTCCTTGAACATCTGAAGCAACAATCTTTTTCCAAGGAAGGTTGACTATACATTCAGGAGCCACACATAACCCATCTGATATCACTAAAATAATGATACACAGCTGTTGCTATCAGGGAAGCAAACACATATTAAAAACTTTAGCATCTGTTGTTATCATAGTTATCATTACTTTTCTGCTTATTATCTTTTGTAAATGTTATATTTTAAGTTTGTAACTGGTTATGGAAAGTGCTTTATAATGTAAAGTATAGTATTTTAAATTATTAATTTAGATATTTAGTCATTGTTATGTCTGTTTATCTCAGTAATACATTTAAAGACTCCGTAAACGTAATGCTTGATAAATACAATAGTAGTATTTGCAATTAGGAAAACGAAAGATGAGATAAAATATATACCACATTAAAACCGCAAAACTACTTTCCATTGAGGAATTATTATAATTCATGTTTTATCAAATGGTTTCGGCCGTAACCAGTGCAGCATGTTGGTAAGTGTGCTAACTAGCATGTGAAGCTATATTTCTCTCGCGCATATAATGCTAGTTTCTTACTATAAAAGGCACGTGCGTGTCATGTCCCGCAGCGGATGAAAGGTGGCGCACTTTCTCAAAGAAGGAAGAAAAACACGCTGCTCTCCGTCTTGCTGGTGTCCCTCACGAGACCCGATTCCACGTCGCGCCACTGCTTCCTTGTGTGTTATTGTTTCCTTCATTTACGCGCAGAATATTATTTTTATTTAATTTGACTCCCAGAAGAGGGAAAGGGAGGTGGGGGGGGCATTCAGCATCTCTCAGCCTCCGCCCGCCTCCGTGGCTCTCTGTCCGAGGCGACGGAGAGACCGGGGCGAGGCGCACACCGACAGGAGGACAGACAGACACAGAGAGAGACAGAGACACAGGCAGGAGAGAGAGGGAGGGAGAGAGAGATAGATAGAGAGAGAGGGAGAGGGAGGGAGAGAGAGAGAGAGAGGGAGAGGGAGGGAGAGGGAGGGAGAGACGGGCGATGGCCGCCGATGGAGTATGCGGGGAATCGATGGAGCAGTACCGGGCCGAGTTGGAGCGGCTCACCCATGAACTGGCCGAGGCGAACCGGGAGAAGATCAGGGCGGCGGAGTGCGGGCTGGTGGTCCTGGAGGAGAACCAGGTGCTGAAGCAGCGGTGCGCGGACCTGGAGATCGACCAAGATACACTCCGGACGGAGTTGGAGCAATTGCAGGAGGTAAGAGAAGAGGCTACTGTTGCTTTTTTGGGGGGTGTTGTTTTTTTTTTCTTACACCGTGGTAAGCGCACTGCGGACAGGTGTGAGATGAGCCGCATCGCCTCGGAGGGGGGACGTGACGGATGCTTTGTTAAATGCGTTCATGCTCATTAGGAAGTGGTAACAAGCTAAATGAGATGGTTCAAGACGTTTGATTTATTTCACTATCCGTCAATGGATGCCGATTCCCGTGATGCTAAAGGTTGCATCCACTATGAATAAGTTAACGCCAAAAACTGAATAATGTATGCTGTTTTTGTGCAGTGGAGTCATAGATAATGGCTCACCGCAAACATCTGTTTCGTGAGCCAGATTCCTTCTTGTGAAACCCTTCAGGAATTGGTTCTTCAAAGCAAGTGGGCTACACTTTGGCTCGGTTGTCCACAGATTCAAATGTCAGGAAGGTTGAAGTGTGAGAAGACACAAGGACACGTTCTGTGATGGAGGTTTTTAGATTACACGCGCATTTGCTGCCGTACCGAAACGCTGTGCTGTTTGAAGGCCGGCGGTCAACAACTTCACAGGTTGACATTACAAGAATAGTGCTACGTGAACAATAGGCCTACTGGCCGCGTTAATACATTCAGTCACTAATGCATACATGCATCGAGTAACAAGAGGCGGATGCTGACAGGTCTCACAGCTCAAGGTCACTTATGGTATGATGCTAGAGCCAAATGTCCAAGAAAAGAGGAAGCTGAAGGCTGTGTGTGTGTTTGTGTGTGTGTGTGTGTGTGTGTGTGTGTGTGTGTGTGTGTGTGAGAGAGAGAGAGAACTTCATTTATCTTTCATTCTTGTCGTTATTTGCACGTTGTCATCCCATGTTCATGTGAACACCGGTCAGTTTGGTATTAAAGATTTTAGGTGCCAGAAGATGCTTGACAAGGCAGGTTATTGTATTCTTGCAAGTAATCGTGTGTGTGTGTGAAAGAGAAATGGCCAAATAAACAAAAAAAAACATGATGCTCAGCCTATGTTATTGTGGGTGCATGATTTTCCACTTTCTTCCTTGTGCTCTTTTATTGAGCCTGCTTTCTGGCTCGCGGCTCACAGCAGCGTGCTGAGACAAAGAGACGGCAGCAGAGCACCGTCTAGCTGATACCTCACACTTATGGATTGTTATGGATGAGGGGCGATGCAGCGGATGACATGCAGAATATGACGAGGCGGAGAGGAGAAAGAAGCAGAGAGAATAAACATTTTAGCAAAGTATTTTGTATCCATGGTAACTAAGTAGTTCATATTGATAATTCTATGCCAGACGACGAAGCGACGATAGGATATCCAATTTCCTCTAAACTTTAAGATGCCACAGAGTGATCACAATGACCAGACAGGTGCATGTGCCTGCCGTACTGTGCCGGACTTTCCTGAGGATCCTGGAGTCACTTAACACACCATGTGGTGCTTTGACCCTCTAACAACAGTCCACTGACCTTTGCATCATTTTTCAAACCTGTGTAGCAAAACGCTAACTGTCAAAGCTGTAAAAATAAATGTCAGCTGCAACAGCAGCAGCTCTTTGCTGGGATCTGTCATCCGCTAACATCTGCACCCAATTGTATGCTCTGCTCCCCCACCTGCCCGTCTGTCTCTCTGTCCCCGCCCCCTGAGAGAGGGAACATTTTCCCGGAGGTGATATTACTTCCAGAGCAAAACACGTTGCGCTCCCTGTCTGTCTGCCGTGCGCTCAGGAGGGTGAGATGAAGCGGCAGAGTGCAAACCTGCCACTACAATAACATCTACAAAGGAGAGGCGCATTAGAAAAGGGGATGGAAACTGCAAATGGATTTTTGGAACTGCTTCTGAGACTGAGTGGCCTTCTCAGAAGCGGTTATTGTCTTGTTATTGTTATGAAAGTCTCATCGTTCTTTTTTTTTCTTCTTTTAGAATAGATTGACTGACTTGCATGTCTCACTTACTCGTACTCACCCCCCCCCCCCCCCCCCACACACACACATATAGAGCTTGATACATTTATATATGGTTAAGCTATTTAATATCAGCCACAATTTTATGACCATACAGCGCTAAAAAGGGAACAAAGAAGCCAACATCTTCCCGTAGAAAATGATTTTCCTGGTTGATACACAGATTGTTTTCCCCTTGCACAATGATTCAAAGCCCTAAGGTGATATTTTCAAATAGAGTATTATGTTTGAGGCAGTGCAAAAGCAACAGAGGGTTATTTCCACTTTTTCTGAACTGAACTGAAGAGTTTTCAGCCGTTTTCTTTGTCTCCTGAATCCCCATAAAATCCCAACCAAGAAGGAACAAACAAATATTTCCTTGATTTGAGGTGGTCTTCAGTGGATCTTACACGCCCATTACGTGCATTTTAAACTTTCTCTGTCCCTTAGTCCCTTAGAATGTTTGTCTTACTTTTAGAAGTTATTTTTTGCACAGCGTGTTGGTTCTGAAAGTCATTTTCTACGTATTTTTCCCTCACCCGGCCTTTACACTACGTCCTCCTCTCTCTCTCTCTCTCTCTCTCTCTCTCTCTCTCTCTCTCTCTGCCCACCGGCCCCATCGCTCTCTCTCGTTCCTCGTATCTCTGTGTCTATGTCTCTGGATCGCTGCCATTGCCCTGGTTCTGGCTTGTTAGTGCTGTCTCTGGGCAGATCAAGCCCAGCTAGGACACGGTAGAGGAGGAAGGAGGAGGATGCACAGCGGGGAGAGTTTTCATATGGCTCACATCGATGAACACTGTCAACAAGGCTCAGAACCGTCCAAAAATGGATGAGAGCACTAGAAGAGCGGCATCGTCCTCGTGTAGTCATGTTATGTTAGGATTATTTATTTTGTACTACGAAGTCACTGGATTTTTGTTTGAAAGTATTCCATACTCACCAATTCGTTAGTCTTTGTCTCTGCAACTCACAGGTGGAAGGAGGAGTGTGAAAAAGGAAGTTCTTCACGTGGTCGTAACTGAGTTAAAAACAAGCAGTTCACACACAACAGATCAGTTACGTCATCAAGACTTAAGGCTGAGAAAGAGGCCAAAAGAAATATTCCTCAAACTCTTCACATATCTGAAAAGAAAGATTCAGTCATGATTTATCAGATCAGTGTGTTCCTTGCAGCTGTGTGTCTCTTCAACACTTTGAGCACGTCCAACGTTCTCGTCTCACAGTATTTGCAGCCATTGAACTCTGTTGGCTGCAGCAAACATGCTCATCTAGGATTATTTCTAGATGAGATTAGACTCCGTGGAGTCACTTCGACAACATACTTGAGATAATGTGTTATTAATGAGTTTAGGAGGTTCTAGCTGGTAAATTTAGTGAGGAGGTGAATCCTTTCACTGTTAATAATACGAATATATAAGTCGAATATTTGAAGCACCAACGTTTTATTGTTGTCATTTAACTGAACAATGCATCTACTGTACTGTGTTTTAACAGTATTTATTGTTGTATTACAGAACATAACTGTATACTTTTACAGTATATCACAGTATTTGAGGCAATTAAATCTGTTATGGCCTAGTAGTATAGTAGGCAGGGGTAATAGTGAATATTTTACATGAAAAGCACAATTCCAGAATGTCATAATAATCTGCTACTAGATTCTCAAAACCTAAGAATAAAATCATTACTACATTTGCATTTCTTTAACATTACAGTTTGCATCACTAGACGCTGGCGTAGACATCCCAGGATGCAATACGTTCATAGCACAGTTGGGGAAAGCTCTGTAACATCAATATTTTAGATGAGCTCAGCTCACTAATTGTCGGCTGGTGTCGTTGAGATTGGCAAAGACTACAATGGTTGCATGTCTCCAGCCGGCAAGGGGGCTCTCAGGAGATGATGTGGTGAATAGGGCACATATACATATATTTATATACAATCTTAACAAGTAAAACCAGATAACCAGAAACATGAAAATCTATGCAAATCTTTACATTCCAAAGTGTGTTATAAATGAATATTATCGCCAAGAGGCAGCTGTCAAATCTGCAACAACAAGCTTGACTGTCCTGTCGGTGATAAGTTGCCGTTCCCTCTGGGACTCTCTGCACAGTAAATATCACGTCACGTCAGGCCAACATCACGCGACCGCTCGGCCATTGTGAGGAGCGTGTTAAGCTGGTATTGGACATGAAGTCCTTCAAAGTGAATATTGACGTGCAAGAGGAGGACCTGACAAAGTCACACTGGTGGCCAAACCTTCCGTGTCTTCACAGTGTAAGGAACAATGCAAGCAGAATGCATTAGAGATGAGGAACCACATTTCCAGGTGTTTCATATCTTTTCCCCCGGTGTGTTCGAGCGAGCCTCTAATTCAGGGTCAACAATTGCGATAAAGACAGCTGCTGTGGTTGTAATCCAGCCTCCCGGAGCGAGGAGAAAAGGATACTTTGCAGTGTTCCCTCCCCGCTGCTTCTCCTTTTGCCCCCGCTTCATCCTCTCTTACATTACCTGGGGTTCGAGGGAGGGCAGTTAACCTGGATGGAGGGAAAGAATCAATAACCAATGAGATCGCTGGCGCTCCTTCCTTTCGGTATTTGTGCCGCCCACCGCTAGCCCACCATCCCCCTTCCTCAACTCCAGCGACGCCCCCCCCCCAGCCTCCACTATGATCCCTCCCTGGAGTGAGGTTATGCATCGATCTCCTTCTCTGTGAGCTGAGCTGCACACTATTGTGCCAACTGTAGCGCGCATGGTGAAAATCAGTGCAACGTAGAGAAAAGCCTTTGAATCAGTCACAGGGCTCTTATTAGAGGGGACGCTTTTTAACGCAGGTGTCTGTTGGAAATAAAAGCCAATCAGGTTTAACGACACTGTATTTACCGCACTCAAGCGCGTCGTCTCTTAAAGTCATTTAGCCATCAACAGATGATTGTATTGTTCTTTCAGTTTGAATTGCGTTGTTTAGATTATAGGATCTGCAGGTTCGGTGGGTTGACCTCTGACCTAAGCAACAGGCTCAGGGAGGCAGTGGAGCTTACAGACGAGGACCCGTCTGCTCTCCTTTACGGGGCTGGTTGATGTGTGTGTTTTGTCAGGACCTGAAGGGAAGGTCATTTGTCTTTGTAGTTGAGTCACACATGAGGACCTCTTTTACTGCATGCGGGGATGGCTCCTCCTCCTGTTTTTTATTCCCTTCTGTGTGTGCATGCGGAGCAGGAGGGGTGGGGTTCGGCTGCGGATGTTGTGATTGAGACCGGAGAGGGGCGGGTCGAGTGGAGAGTGACTGGTGGTGAGTGACTCCGCACAATCAGTGTGGTTTCTTTGTTGTTTCAGGTTTTTATGGGTGACTTGACGCTGAATATAAGAGGATTTACACAACAGAGCTAAAAAAAAAAAAAATTCAAAAAAGGATTACAGTTATTTAATTATGACCCTCGTGATCCTCACGCAGGAGGTTTAGTGAAGCTGTTCTCTATGCGCAGACAGACCCGCCCGGCCCAACATAGATTATGTTTTTCAGAAAGCTCCTTTTTGCTGCAGTGAGGTACAGTAGCTGGTGAGAGGAAAGAGGGAACAGGACTCCCCTGCCTGCAGACTGCTGTATTGATTGGTTGTTACTCTAGCTGTCGGCGTCGCACATTGTGAAAGGAGAGCAGAAAAGGACGCTCACCTTCTAAAGAACGCTAGTTCTATGCAATCAAAAGATCTTTGACGAACGAATGGTTGTGCCTTCTGCCGTGTACATTTTTTGATGTTGTCAAGATGTTTTTGTTTTGTTTACCAATGAGTTCTTTAAAAGCATCACCGGATTCAGTGTCTAGACAATGATTTAAGCTTCATCTTTTTTCATGCCCATCAACAATTCATTGGTAAAGAGAAGCCACCCGTCTATGACCTGAGGCCATTATCCAGCTACAATGTAGAGCAATGACGAGCGCTATCCTCTGAAGCCTCCCCCAGTATGTGCACATGCACATCCTCACTGGCATGCAGGAGCTCGTGCACACTCAAACATGCACTAACAATGGGTGTGCGATGTGGTATCAGGGTCAGATGATCAGTCTCTGTCATCTCTACACTGTTAGGGGAAGTATAGGACTAAGAGGTATTAAATCATCCCCTAATTAACGGATTTAATTAACCCTATGCTGCATCACAAGAGACGTGATGTCACGTGAGGTCATGAAATGGAAAGAGCTGAGAGGGAGTAATATATATATATATATAATATATAGGTTGTTGTGGGCCAGCTTTTGAAAGGTTCTGGAAATGCTGAAATAGAACAAAGGAGTAAAACTGAGAATTGCAGTGACCACGCCTCCATTCTTTTGTATAATCAGCACAGCAATTATTTTCACCATCAGATCATCTGTCAATTATTTATTATTATCTTAATGCAGGAAAACATTACATTTCAATTCCCCCTGAACTCTAGGTGACAACACATTATTAATGCAAATGCAATCCTTTCACATATTTGAGAGTTAAACCAACGCGTTGAGGACATTACACTCAACTCTACTTCATTTGAAAGCCAGCTAGCAAGTGTGCGCATGCTAACATGCACAACATCACAGTAACCACATTTGAATCAACACCGTTTTGGTATTATTATTGTGAGCATGTGAGCATATAGCAGTTATGGGTTATAACAAACCATCGGGCAGATTAGTGAAAGATCTGGCACTCTCCTCTGTGAAGGAAGACCCAGATAAAACTATAAAATGTCCAAAGGATCTTACATACCCTTTGAAAATCAATATATTTCTAGTTGAAGAAAAAGTAGAAGGAGGAGGAGGAGGAGCAACCAACCTGATTGGACATAGATAACAGAGATAAACAGAGCGGGAAGAGCGTCGTAAAGACATCGTAAAGACCACCGACCACCACTGACCTTACTTTTATCAGTAGAGCCTCTGGGTGTGTCTGCTGCTACTGCAACACTTTTTACCTTTTGCATTTCTCAATGCTGTGCTCATTACTCCCGCACCATATCATGTTTTGTTTCTTTAATCCTTCCTTGGGCCATGGAGTTCTCCTTCCATTTAGTCAAAGAAAGGGAGGAAGGAGGGAGAGAAGGGAACATAGAGGAAGCAGAGTGGGTACATTAGCGCGCTGGACCTCCATCACCCCGTCCCTGAACACGTGACTCGCGGTGGAGACTCTGCACTTCGCCGAAGCCCATAATGGAAACGGTCCATTGTCCATTAAGGAGGACTATGAAGGAGGAAGAAACCACTTAAAGGAATCTGCACAAGGATGGAAAAAAGGATTTAACAGAAAACGTGCTTTGTGCTTCGAGAGATTAGAAGCATGAAAAAATAAACATACAACAAATTAGATGATGGGAGTGAAAAAATAAGTAACGTTCTGTTTGGGATTATGATCTCAGAAATCTACCAAATCTTCACCTTGTTTGTTCTGCTTTTTGGGGGTTCCTTCCTTCCTTTTGTCCATATCAAAGGCATTAAAGCCTCGGCTCCTCCTTCTCACTCTTTTTCTCCCGTTTTCTAGTTTTCCACTGCATCCCGATGGCTGTTGTTCTCTCTTTAAACAACTGGCTGGAGTTGGGGATGAATTCCTTTATAATGTGACTCCTATGTTTAAAAGGTATTTGATGTCCTGACAAAATGAACATTAGGTATAAGGTATAAGGGCTTGTCTTCGAGGCAGCACTGACTTTGTGTGCTGAAATTATGATCGTGATAAAGACTCAGGAGGGGAGGGGCATCGATTTGAGAAGGAAGGACAGGAACCAAAGAGACAAATGGGACAAATCTTCCCCCCGTGCACCCTCTCTGTCGACCTATTCCACGTCCCTCCATCCAGGCACAGCCTCAGCAGCACACATGAGTGATGGCATCTTTCTTTCAAGAGCAGACGTTATGCAAATGTAATCGCTTTAATAAGCCCCATCTTTAAAACAAACCGGGCCTGTGTACTGGCACACGACATACACGCATTGCGTTGGTGGGAGAGCAACAGATGTTTCTGTAACTGGAAGGGACTTTCCTTTATAAAGCACTTATTCAGCTATTATCCAGCAAAATAGATGTTACTTTCCTTGAGTGTCAGCATAATAGAATATTGTTATCAGAGAAATATCAGGCTTAGCTGTGCTGTATTACATTTCAACAAGGAGGAACCGAAAGCAGGACATTTCTGCTTGCTATAAAATGTGCGCATCACTCTAGCTCAATGTTTTTGTGGACTGTGATTCATGAAAAGAGGGCTTTCCACCAACTAAACTAGGATTGAAAGGGCGCTGTAGATCATGCCTTGGCAGTCAGCTTCGCTATGATACATGATAAACATCGCTGTTGCTTCATTAGTTTGACACACACACTCAAACAAACAAAGCAAAGCCTGTACTTTAGCAGCTCATTTAAAACATTGTCTTTGATAGTTGAACTATCTTGTGATTATTATTTAATCTCGGCCTCACAAAGGACACTACACTACATTGTGTATGCATACACAGGTCAGATTCTAAACATTGGTTTTGTTTAAGATGTATTTTCTAATCTGTCTATCTGTTTTATTTGTGATTTTTTTTGTGAATTTTGCCAATGCGACTGACCTCCATCCTTGCTGTGCTTTGATTTCACAGCTTCCCCTTGATTGTGAGAATGTGCCTGTGCGTTTAGATGACAGATCTCTTGACTTGGCACTTTTCCCCAGTGGCTGAGAAGCACAAAAGGACATTTCTGTGTCCTTGTGAAAGGGCGATGCACTGTATCCCAGGGCAAAGTTTCCCATAAACCTGCTTCAGCGTCGCCTTGTCATGGATGCAGGGTTTAAATACATCAAGTAACTCATTTATGTAGCATATGTAATGGAAACGGCATTAAGAAGAAGTCCTTTAATTATATTTTCTGTGGACGTGAAGGGAGCTTGTCATTGTGATGTCATCTTAGGGTTATTGACTAGAGTCACTTTAATTTAAAGCCTGCTTGACTGACAGGAAGTGTGAAAGTTGAAAGAAGTCAGTCTCAAATGAGAGACACTAACAGGTTTCATTGTGGGAAATCTTTCTCTCTAGAAAAGAGTATTGTTTACAGATATCTACATAATTATCTTGCAAAAAATAATGATAAACTGGGGAAATATAAATAATCCTTTTAGTTTGTAAAAGACAGAACACTTTTTCCTACAGTTGTGCCATTTTTTATTGCACTGCAGTCAAACACAATATTGTGTGCTTGTGTTTACTCCACACTCCTCAGGCATATGTGTGTTCGCACGTGTTGTCTTGTTAATTAATGATAGATCAAATGCTGCTTTATACTTATGTCTCACCCATTTGTTGGGCTCTTGATGTGATTTTTTACTAGAATTATTCTGATTGGTGGTCTTGTCAAATCCTTTTTTTAATGGATTTTTTGGCTTGGCCTCGAATGATTGCGATGGCGGTGTTGCATTTTTTTACAAATGATCATCAAGGAAGTGAATGACAGCAAGAGTCTGTCTGCTCCCACCCTGCTGCCCTGCACGCAGTTCTCCTCATGACGCTGCATGTCTCTCTCCATGGTGCTGAAATCCCTGACGTGGTCTGCTGGGCTGGCCATCTGGACGGGAAGCAACAGTGTGTGTGTGTGTGTGTGTGTGTGTGTGTCTCTCTCTCTCTTTTTGTGTATATGTCTAATCGTGTATGTCTGAGTTTTTCATTAGATTTTTCCCTGAGTAATACCCTGATTTCTGCTTCCCCATAACTTATCAAAATGATGTTGCTGCAGACAGAGATTAGAGCTCTACAAGGCGGCTTCTGGTTGATATTTGAATCAAGCCTGTGATCCAGATTTAAGGCTGTTGTGTCAGAGCTTTGATGAATTGATGAATAAAAGTGTCTCATTTCTGATCTTGTACTTTCATGAAATAATAAGACATACAACATAAAATTACATTTTTTGTCCACTGGACAATATAAAATCTGACTGTACAGTCATAATCGATAAATTAAAGAAGTGTCAAAGTGATTATTTTTATTAGGGAATCCTCTAATTAAAGTCCACATTAATTCTAACTTAAATACACAATGGCACATTAGTGAAGTTGCCCTCTGACCTTGCAAATGTAATCAAGTCTAAACTCCTGCTATTGTTAACAGTACTTTAAATAAACTTAACAGTGATTTTCAACCAGTAAGACCGTGTTTGTCCACTTAATCCTGTAAGTTCACACATTCCCTGTTAATGTAAAAATAGTTCACTCTTCCTCTCCCTTTTGGGATAAAAATAGATATCTGCTGTATGTACACTCACTGACAGGATCTCCCCTGACTCCTAATTAGGAGCTGCAAGATGCAGGGAAGGAGTTCAGGGTTGCTCCTTTCACACTAGTGCAGCGGCCGGTTTGTTCCCTCCGTCTACTCCTCTTTCCCTTGCCCCAGGGATGAATTTCTATAGAGTGGGAGGCTGTTGTTCGGACGTCATCCACTGAGTTACAGGAGGCCGAGGAGCCTCGAGGTTGAATGCATTACGGCGTTTTCACTCATACACAAAGGAGCAGGCTGCCAATCAGGGACTCAATCTTAAAATCATCCCGAGGAAATGGAATTACATTTTTTATTAAAAACACTGTTCTTCGCATGCTATCTGGCTTGAGTAAGTGTGCGATGCCTGCCAATCAGGTCACAGATGCAGGTCTGATAAGAGAGCTCAATGCCATTATAATGATAGAGCATGCAGTATTGTTAGTGACGTTCATGTGAATAGCCTGAAAAATGCAGCGCTGGCACGGTGTTATTTTTAGCCCACCCTGATGCTGTGGCGCACCAGCACCAGGAGGGCCAGAGCACTCTGTGTGCTTCTTTCCGTGTGAAAGCTGAGCCTCCGTCACCAGAGTCGCTCGCTGGGACTTCCCGCAAGAGGAGCGGTGGGCAGATGGAGCGAGCGCACTTTCAAGAAGCTCGGCTCGGCTCACGAAGGCGGGTCGCAATGAAACCATCTGCTTCACTTATGCATCCAAGACCCCGCCGTTCTCTGCAGACGAGTTGCTTCTCGATCACTGCCTGCAAACGTGGCAGTTCTTCTGTGTGTGTTGATTGGCCTTTGAGTCAGATGTCATGTTTATCAGGCCTGAATACTCAATTCAATTTCATGAACTAAGGTATACAGTTTCCAAAGTGCATTTTTTGTACACCTTTCATTTTGTGAAATTTTATAGGTATTATATTACAGAATATTATAGCTTCGGTGAAGCACCTTCCTGAAATACTGGCATGTTGCCTATGAAGCTCAAGAATCCTGCAAATACACTTAGTATGTTAAACCAGGAAGATGAGACATACATCGTTTATTAGTGAGATTTAGAGATTTGTATTTTGTCATCTTTGGACAGAGCAAGCTAACCTCTTCATCAGTTTTTATGCTAAGCTACCTGGCTTCAGTCCACAGCTTCACATGCAGGGCCAATCTTCTCATCATCCCATCCACAAGAAAATGACGAAGTACACACCTCTGCAAATTTTACAAAAGATATGTTTATATCCCTAAAACCTCTAACTAGCCTTTTCTAATTGGACCCCAGTCATTACAGTAAGTAAGTACATCTTTTGCTTTCACCTCCCACTTCATGGTGCTAGAAATCCAAACAGCTGGACACCGTGGGTCCAGATTATTTGCTCGTCCACCTGCAGGGTTCAGCTGTTGCTGAGAGGCCTGCTCGGACGCTGACGGCCTCCCAACCGACACCAGGCCGTGAGCTCATTCAGTCACACTGTGCTCTGAATTAATCAGCTTTTTTGTTCTCGAGGCCCTCCCTCTTAATCGTCCACCACAATCACACTGTGCCCCCCACCCCCCCCCCCCCCCGGAGAGCTAAAGAGGGCACGGGGGAGAGGGAACAAGAGTGAAAGAGAGCAGGGAATAAAAGAGAGGCAGTGAGGGAAGGAAAGTAAGACACGATTCAAATGCAGCATTTGTGCATGAGTGCTTTCTACTCATTATAAAGCAAATCCTTGAGGACAGTTTTTGTGTTTGAGGGCAAAATAGTCGGTATTCACAGCCATTAGTGGACTGATTATTACGGGCTCTTTCATATGCAAACTGTCCCATCTGCATTTCAGAGAGGACATCAAATTCAAGTACACGTGTGTGTGTAATTTTCCTTTACTTTCCCCATGTCCGCTCGATGGATGGCTGGTGTAACCCGCGTCTAGTGTTGCTGTATCCAAAACCGCAGGCCAGGTGTGACAGGGGCAGGTGGTCAATTGAGCTATCTATGTGAAATGAAAATGAACTGCTGGTCAATCAGCTTATCTCATTCATTCACACAGCCACACACACCAATATAATTAGCAGCAGCATGGAGGTGTGGGCGTTACACCATTTCATAATGGCTGAACACTCACCTCCTCCTGAAGCCGGAGCTCTATTTACTCCAAGTAGACTTCTGACTGTAATGAATTGCCCTCGTCCAACAACGGGACCTCAGCAACTCCCCTCTGCTTACATAAGCAGTCAAGTTCACTCATGAATTTTGAAAGTTGGTAGGAAGATTTAAAATGGGCCAATGGGAAGAAAAAGCGCTGCACATCGGAGCTCATGTTTTCTCCAAATAATGGATGCTGGTACCGTCTAAATGATTCATCCCGGGAGAAAACAGAAAATGTTTTTATTAAGTTGAGGTGAGGTTGGGAAGACTCTCTGTGAATTAATAATAATCCAGTCCAAAGTAAAAAGGCTCCATGGGGGATTTAGGCTGCATTGAACATTTGGACGGGTATAAATTGATAACTATACCTGCTGAATTGTTTAAAGTTTCATGTGGCAATCGTAGACCATAAAAAAAGAGTTTTCTGCGACAGCATTATTGATCAGTCATCTCTCTGAGGGGCCGCTGTGTGCAACATTTTATTTCAAGCTGATCTGCTGAGAAACTGAAGAATGGCTCATAGTATTTATTGAACCACCAAGACAGCTGCTGCGTGGTTGTTGCGGAGTGCGGCGTTACAAATCCTTAAAATTGTGTCTATATTTAGGTATCCTTGTCAAGGGTATAGTGCCATATTGCACGTTCATATGATATGTTAGTCCTTTAACCTTGCGCGATGTAACTGAAACTGAATTTCCCTTGTTGTTAGTCCATGCAGCTGAGCTCGGTCCACCACTATTCTTGTACGGTGGACTTTATAATCGGAGGCTCGTTCTGCTGTTGACGCGTGCTTTGATCTTCTTAATCAAGCCTTGGCTCCTCCATCATGACAAGTCAGCGCTCGGTGCCGTGAAAACCTGTGTCAGGAAAATGGGAACAGTGTGTCTATTGATCGGTGAAACATCACCTCGCATAGACAGGGGGCAGGAATTCTGGAGGGCCAGCCTCTGCACGTGTGCTGTCAGGGCAGCCGGTGGTCTACAGCACAGCAGGGGTACGCCTAGTGGCCTAATGAGCGCGCTGGCTTTCCTCTACATGCCCGCGGGTGCAAATCCCCCACATGCATCGGGATGTTTGTGTCCTGTGACACGATTGGGATCAGTGTCACTTTGAATTTCACTTGCCTAAAGGTAATAATTCCGACTTTGCTTTTACTCTAACCCTTCTTTTCTTTGACTTCAGGCGTTCGGCCAAGCTTACAGCAACCAGCGTAAGGTGGCGGAGGACGGGGAGAGCAATGAGGAGACGTTATTAAAGGAGTCGGCCTCCAAGGAGGCCTACTACATGGGACGTATTCTGGTGCTGCAGACGGAAGGCACCCTAAGCCGCTCCGTGGCGTCCAACGCCCAGGCCGAAAACGAGAGGCTCAACGCTCTGTCACAGGAGCTACGGGAGGTGAGCTGGATGTGTTTCATTTGCTGAAGATGTTTTCGTAATACGGTAGAAACTATAATGTGAAATGTAAGATGAGCAGGATGCATCTAGGTTTGGGAGTTTGAGTAAAAGATCTCCTCCATGGTTGTCACCAGCTATCGGGATGAAAAAGAAAAAAGTAAATCAGCATTGTCAGACACCGACATATTTCCTAATTGACACCATTTCCCACAATCTCATGAATGACTGTCCATTGACCTTCATGAGACCAAACGGTCACAGTGTCAGAAAGGGGATCGGACCTGACAGAAAGACGTGCGTACGTGCACCCCGAAGCGTACACAAGCGTATGCATTCATGCACGTCTGCAGCCACTGTGTCAGGCTGCGCAGGAGTTCGATCAGGGGTCAGACTGCCCCCCGGCCACCACACCATTGTGGGGGGCAAATCCGGCGCTAAGCTGGGGAATAAGTGAAATGCCCTGAGCTCGGCACATGTGTCCGGCCAGAGTGAGCCGGGCTGCTCTCGTCCCACAACAACCGCAGGGCCCACTTTCATTCAATCAATATCACACACACACACACACACACTCACACATGTCCACTGTTTGCATCGTGGTTGTGGCTCTTTGATGGCGTGTCCGTCGATGGCTTTTGCCTTTCTTTGAAATCCTCATTGCGCCGTGCCCTAATGAGGAGGGGTCGTCTTTTCATCTTGAGAAGCACGTTTTGCTGCTGCACCGGGGGACCAATCGAAAGGGTCCAAGCCATCTTTCACAAATACTTTCAACATAAGCAGATTTCCCAAGAAGAATTTATGCAAAAAAGTTACTGGTTGTGTGGTTTACTACCACACACAGTTTTTCATTTGCTGTGTTTCGTTGGTTTGAAGTTTGAAGCATTGAGTAAAAAGAATTAACCACCTAAAGTTTATTTTCACGTCTCATTAGCGTATAATTTTTGATTATATATTTTCTGTATTAACTTCTGAGTTATCACAGCTACAGTGGTGTTAATGATGAATGACCCCCACCATGAATCCAATAAAGCTGTAACAGACCCAGTCAGTGCTGTGAACTCCCGATGAGGGGTGGGCTGCCCCGCTGGGCTCATTGCCACGATGTATTGTGTAGTATTGTTTGCCGCACTGTCCCCGACGGCGGCATCTGTAGCCCCCGATCAGCTACGCCTCTACAGAGCCTCGCTGACGGATTCTTTTGGCCTCTTATCTATGTTCGCTTCAAACACGGCTCAAAGTAATTCCCTGCATGAACACGTCAATGATACGTCATCCAAATTGTACGATTATTTCTTTAGGCTATGAAGGGTTGTTCTTAAAATGTCGCTTGGCTTCTTTTATATTTCCCAGAGTTCTTCTAATAGTGTTCTCCGTGCAGTCGTACTGTACATCGGTGCACTTTGCAGTTGAGGCTCCATTAGCTCGAAAAGTATAGGAGCTGCTGTCAGCTACTGTACGAATCAGAAGATTCAGTGTATCATAATGGTCTTTAGTTTCACTCCAGTTGCCAGCTCTAAAAGCACACAAACTTGTGGAGGCTCAGAGCACAGAAGAGTGTGTCTCAGGTGTCTGAGCTCCTGTGAGTTTACCCCACCGGCTCTTGACACTGTGGCTCAGCACTTCTGCCATATGTGCTGAGCGCTGCAGTGAGACACATTCACGATTTATTGTACTTAATACAGTCGCATCGTGCTTTACGCATTTAGTCCAACGTGTTTTAACGCCGTCTAATCTGCTTGTTGTTACCGGGGCAGAGTCAAAGCAATGTGCTGCAATCCTCTTACATCATCACTGTCAACAATTAACTAGACTTGCTAGTGGAGAGGATATCCATCCGTTTTCCTATCCCGTGGTCTAAAACGCACAACTACCTGTTGTAATTGTGACAGATGGCTGTGCTCAGGTCTCAATGTATATTCCCAGTCCTACTGCTTAGGTTTATGACTTCTGTTGCATGTTGATGTTTCTATCCGTGCTCAGCAGGCGACCCGAGATATGGATATGGAGTCTGAACATGCTGACTCGTTGCATTTTAAGATCATTAAATGGTTTGATAAGCGTTGTCACCCTCGTGCTATCAGATAGGAGAAGTATCTACAGCCTGGTTCAGAGAGTGATCTGATTTTGAGTAAACAATGTGTAAGTTATAGCATAGTGCCCCCCCCCCCTCCTCATTGAACCCATTTTTGTGCCCCTGCTTTTTTTTCTTCTTAATCCCATTTTATCTTTGCTCCAGAGTAACGAGATGCTGGAGCTACAGAGGAGCCGGATGAGGGAGGAGGTTAAGGAGTATAAGTTCAGAGAGACCAGACTGCTTCAGGATTACACAGAGCTGGAGGAGGAGAACATCACGCTGCAGAAGCTGGTGTCCACGCTCAAGCAGAGCCAGGTCAGTGTCAACTGAGTCGACCAACATCTCAATTACACCACCCATCAGCAACTCTGCCTCAGGCAGGCGTGTCATCGCCTTCAATGATGAGACGCCGAGCCTCTTCTCGGTGGGGGGCGGATAAATCACTTCCCGAAACCAGCTTTGAATGTGGTCATCTTTACGTTTTTAGTTTCCAGGAGGCACTGAGTAAACACAGCGCTCTCATCTCGTTGCTCATCCTTTATTTACCTCGAGGTGCTGTAGTATCCTCTGTCCAGTGACACAGAGTCAAACAGTGTCTGCGTGGGACATGGCGTCCAAAAGAGTGACGGGTCGAAATGAAATGAAAACAAAACAAACCAAAATAACCAAATAAAAATTCATTAATAACAATTATTTTCTTACCACATCAGCTGGCTTGTTGAATATTGCGTGGAACCACTAAGTCAATCTACTACTGAGTCAAAAGAAGTTACGTTTTTGGTTTAAGTCGTCAGAGTTTAAACATATTTTCATTTTTAAACAAAGCGTTTGAAGGGAAAAACTCTTTTAATATCCTTTGCCGCTATTTGTGTGTACTCACTTCTTATTTGCGTCCCGGAAAGTGTCCTCATAATGCTTTAGAACATACAGTAATTAAGAATTAAATGCCTTCTAATTGTTTCTTTCCTGCTCCTGCTGTTCCTCAGGTGGAGTATGAGGGACTAAAACATGAAATCAAGGTCCTAGAGGAGGAGACTGTTCTGCTCAACAGTCAGCTGGAAGACGCATTACGTCTGAAGGACATTTCTGAGGGTCAGCTGGAGGAGGCCTTAGACGCCCTGAAGAGTGAGCGCGAGCAGAAGAACAATCTGAGGAAGGAACTGGCCCACCACCTCAGCCTGAGCGACAGCGTCTACGGAGCAGGGGCCCATCTGGCGCTCACCGTCACTGGCGTTGAGGGCCTCAAGTTTCCAGAGGAGACCAACGGAATCAACGGCAGCGCCATCCCCGCTGCTAACGGCAACAATGAGGACAGCAACCGCCGAAATGACCACGTTCACACGGGCACCGGATCGGGCAAGATGAACGGGGACTACCGACCGGGTCGCAAAGGAGAAGGCCTCCACCCCGTGCCGGACCTGTACAGTGAGCTCAACCTGTCCGAGATGCAGAAACTCAAGCAGCAGCTGCTGCAGGTGGGTCCTGAGGAGCTCCTACAGTGAAATAACCAAGAACAACCTCAGTAAAAACCAGCCGTGTTTGCTTTCTTCTTCCGTGTCATTAAATATTCATTTCATGATCAGCACTGACGCCACTTGAACGCGCGTTAGCTGTGTGTGGAGTTACAGTCTGAGGGGCTTTGATGCTGCTCCCGACCGACGTTAACCCCCGAAACGATGACTCGCTGTATCGATCCACAGTTTACAGTCCATGGGCCAGGGAGGCACCTCAATTGTCCTGCGTCATTTAAAAAACACATTTGTTAATTATTTTAAAAGCGACAGACCACACCTGTTCCATGATTCAGTGTCCATGCCTGGATGAACTGTAAATCAGAGCCCTGTCGGGGTGATTATCATCCAAAAGCCGCGGGGAGCAGGAGGCAATAACTAACTAGAAATTGACATGCAAAGACAATATATATTCCAACAATAGCTCCAACTTTGCATTGTTATAAGCTATTTCCCTTAAATAGTGTATTAATTTATAATATAATGTATTCATATAATGAAGTAGAGGGACTATATTTCTCAGTGCAACACGCACTCATACACAGGCCCATCTCACAAGTGCGCACACAGTGTGTTAGAATACATCAAAATCAATGATAGATTAGATCCATGCTAAAAATCTAATTAGGTTCATTTTTGTCCATGAGCTCCTCAGGGACACACACAATCACATGAAGGGCTGCTATATTAGCAGTGTGGCTTTCACTGTAAACACAATTACTCACTAATCAATCTTCTCTTTTGGGGGTATATTATTCTTTGTAAAGATGTCAACGCCAGCAGCGGCAGGCTTCTAAATTGCCTGTTAATTTGTCTTCTTTCTCAATATACAAAGAACATAAAATTGCACACAATTCTAATTTGAGTTTTCACTGTAATCATTTTTATTAGCTGAGCAAGTATTTGCTTGGCTTCCTCTCAATAAAGGTTAATCCTTTCAGCGCCGGGGGGAGCACACTCCGCAATAAGCATCTAAACAGTCTTTCAGTCCAAATACATGCTGCTATTGTTCTTATTTTTGGTGAAGTTTACATATATTTGATCTGCTAACATGACGGATCACATCCACGCATTACATAAGAATACATGATGGTTTTATGAACTTGTATCAGATATACAGCTGTACATTCTTCCCTCACTGTCTCGAATGCCTCTCGTGCGTCCGTGGTCCTGCAGGTGGAGCGCGAGAAGTCGGCACTGCTCATGAACCTGCAGGAGTCGCAAACCCAACTGCAGCACACACAGGGCGCCCTGACCGAGCAGAATGAGCGGGTCCATCGCCTCATGGAGCACGTCAACGGCATGAAATGTCTCAACGGGGACAAAGAGCTCGCTGACCCGCAGGACAGCGAGAAACCGCACGGTGGCTCCTTCCCGCCGCCGGCCAGCGGTCAGCACGATGCCGATGTCCACGGCTTCGAGATCCTGGAGTGCAAGTACAAGGTGGCTGTGACGGAGGTGATCGACCTGAAAGCAGAGCTCAAGGCCCTGAAGGAGAAGTACAACAAGGCCGTGGAGGGGCAGGGCGACAGCCACGGAGATGACAGGGTCCTGGCACTGAGTGAACAGGTTTGTCATCACAATAAGGGTTTTATTTAAGCAATAAGGTGGGAGAGGCTGTACTTTATCATCCAATCGTGTAACAGTCCGAGTCCGGGTGTTGTTAGGTACCTTAGTACCTTATTGCTTTTATAACACTGTTACCAGGGAAATTATAAATTGTAAGTAAATAGCTGCCTTTAAGTACAAAATAGTTTTAGCCACCAAACGTTTTGTATCACATTTCATCAGTCTAGAGAAAAAATAGTCCCTGTACGTGCATGTAAACAGCATTGGGTCTCGCACCGGCTCATTCATTCACATCGCTCATGACGTCCACCTTAATTGTCCGGTTGCGAAAGCTCGCAATGCCCGAAAACGATCATTTGTAGGATGTTTCTCCCGCTGCCTTTACTTTCAGTGCACAGCGATAATGGATCGCTCGGGTCAAGGTGAACAGCAACTGTACATTATCGCTCATCAATGCACCCACCGTGGCTAGCTCTCAACCAATCAGAACGCTGGATTTCATCAACCCGTATTATAATAATAATACTAATTATAAATAAAATCAAATACATAAATAGCAACGTCCACCTTTGCAATATTTCTTTTTCATATTGGACGATGTGACCAAAGCAGGTCTGTTTCCCTCTGTGTGATGTTGCAAATGTCCGATTGGACATTTCTCCCAAGCAGGTGACACACTTGGAGCGCAGCTACCGCGAGAGCAGGGACAGGGTGACCAACCTGGAGGCCGAGCTGCGAGCGGCCGCCAGCGCCGCCACGGAGGGCCAGGGCATGCTGAACGCAGCACAGGACGAGCTGGTGACCTTCAGCGAGGAGCTGGCGCAGCTCTACCACCACGTGTGTCTGTGCAACAACGAGACCCCCAACCGCGTCATGCTGGACTACTACCGCCAGAGCCGCGTGACACGCAGCGGCAGCCTGAAGGGCCCCGAGGACCACCGGGCCCTGCTCACGCCCCGCCTGGCCCGCCGCCTCGCCGCGGCGTCCGCAGCCTGCTCCCCCGAGTCCCCGCGCAGTCCCATGGACTCCCCGTCCAGGGACGCCCGTCACAATGAGACAGCGGCCATCGCGGTGGACTCCTGTCACAGCAGCCCGACCCGCAACCCCACGGGCCCCCCGGGCATCAGCGCCTCTCCTTGCCCATCCCCGGTGCCCTCCGAGGCTGGCGGGGACCTTCGGAAGGAGCCCATGAACATCTACAACCTGAACGCCATCATCAGAGACCAGATCAAGCACCTCCAGAGGGCCGTGGACCGCTCGCTGCAGTTGTCCAGGCAGAGGGCCGCAGCGAGGGAGCTGGCGCCGATCCTGGACAAGGACAAGGAGTTGTGCTTGGAGGAGATCCTCAAGCTGAAGTCTTTGCTCAGTACCAAGAGAGAGCAGATAGCCACGCTCAGGCTCGTGCTGAAGGCCAATAAACAGGTGAAAGAGAATTTTACTTTCTACGAGGTCTTTGACCTCGAGTTTTTCAGAATTGGCCTCTCAACTGTTTTGCTCTGGCACTGTTCTTGAGACTCGTAGAGAGAGATAGTAAATTTGTTTTGTACATCAGTAATCAGTCAGAAGTTGTGGTGCTCATGATCTTCCCATATTCGGATAAGGTGACATTTGTCAGTGTGACTGGTTCAAAGTGGTTCCTAAATCATCCTACAGAATACATATATATATATATATATATCAAGCAAACTCTGTTCCTTCTTTTTAACAATGAATCTCCTGATTAATGATTTTACACCTGGCATCGAGTAGAATTTGTTCTAACAAAAATGTTACCCTGCAGACAGCAGAGGGGGCACTGGCTAATTTAAAGAGCAAGTACGAGAATGAAAAGACGATGGTGACGGAGACTATGATGAAGCTGAGGAACGAGCTGAAGGCTCTGAAAGAAGATGCCGCCACCTTCTCGTCTCTCAGGGCCATGTTCGCCACAAGGTAAGAGGGGAAGTATTAAGGCCTCGCAGCTGCTAAAGTAAAAATGTGATATACAGTACAGACTGAATCTGTGTTTCTTCACTCTGTGTCTCTCTCTCTCTCTCTCTCTCTCTGTAGATGTGACGAGTACGTTACACAGCTGGATGAGATGCAGAGGCAGCTGGCGGCAGCAGAGGACGAGAAGAAGACGTTGAACTCCCTCCTCCGCATGGCCATCCAGCAGAAACTGGCCCTGACCCAGCGGCTGGAGGACCTGGAGTTCGACCACGAGCAGATTCACCGCGGCCGCGGCGCCAAAGTGCCCAAGATCAAGAGCAGCCCGCCCAAAGTAAGTGGCAGAGGCGCCTTCACGGCTCCCTCCAGCCCCACCAGGCTCCACAGCCCCTCCATTATCACCACCCACCCCTCCCTGACCCTGAGTAGTCCCCCCTCTGTAGAACTAACCGCCTGTCCGACCGCGTCGGCGTGGACTTCGGACACGCTTTCTGAAACAATCCAGACCGCGGCTTTAACTTTCCCAACCGACGTCAGTTACCCTCACGTGTCTCTTGGCCCCAAGCCCAACATGGCCGACGCCGAGCGGTTGACCCTAGAGTTCAGGCGACTCATTTACTCGAGGCAGGACGTAGGTCGCCTGTCCCCGTCTCGCGGCGTCGGTAGCCCCGGCTCAGTGTCTCCTCACGTTCGACGGAGGCGGTGACCGCAGCACCGAAACCCACCCAAAGCTCACAGAAGCCCCCCCGGATTACATGGGACACAGAGGGGAGGGGTCCTGGTTTCACATGTCTGTGGTTTGAAAATGCAGCAAGGAGAAGAGGGAGCTCCTGACAGCTTGCTCCATCGTCAAACCAGCACTCAGCCCTTTTCTTATTCTTAAGGTCGGACTGCAGATACTTTTCTAAAGGAACAATTCATCAGTGTGACGTCTGTCTCTGCGTCTGAATAGCGGCTAGTTCAAAATGTGACATTAATTACCCTTATTTTATCCAACCAAGCAAAAGAAAACAGCTATACTTGCTTCAGTACAGCGTGGCTCACAGCACCCCCTTGTGGCAGAGTCTATTGGAAATGTGGTATAATATTTATATTTTACACATTTATTTAAATGTCATATAACTGCTCTATTCCCTAAAATTTTGTGTGTTTTAAATTACATTTTCTCCAGTTTATTATTGCATGACTATTTTTACCACCTTACGTTTTGTCAAAAAGCATTTGACAGCTCGAAGGGTGCTACTTGGTTGTCGTGAGCGATGTGGAAACGAGTCAGACCTCCTCTCTGTGTCTCAGCCCCGGCATGGGCCTGAGTTCCCCCCTCCGCCTGGTTCACACTAACCAAAGAGAAGAACACAGTTCTCCCCACCAGATGACAGCCTTTGAGTACATTTCTGTTCTTTGCTGTCAAATGCTGATTGACTTCCCTCTGTCTCTCTTTCTCTCTCTCTCACTCTCTCCTACCTCAGATTATGGTAGAATGCATTGCATTTACAACATTTTTGGATAACACAACGCCATATAAATAAACAACGTTTAAGTGCAACAGACAAACATGACTGGTGGAGTTCATGAATATAAATGACTAGCAGCATTAGTGTTGAGCTGGACTGGATTGTTTTTGTTCCTTTTTCTGTACTAATCAATATGATATTGGATTTGTGATTGTAAATATGTCCATACTTGTGTGTCTTTGTTTCCATCTCCAGTACTGATTGTCTATTTGTGCAGAGGCTGCTCCCGTCAAGACAGGTCTAGTGACCTTTCAACCATGCAGACATGTGCTGCGAATGTCAGGCGGTTTACTGTTGACATCGTTGAAAAACACTGATTTCCACAGCATGAGAGAAACCAAATGATCATCCCTTACATTGTGTTAACCTGTTATTGTAGCCGCAAGTTGTAATCCCCGACAAGACCTCTCCCTGTGTTGTCTTTCGTGTTTTCTCCGTCCCGTTGTCTAACCCGGAGTGTCCCCGCTCTGTGCATTTGTCTAATTTATCAGTTTCTTGTAGATTGTAAGCAGCCTGCTGCCTCTGTACCGTCACTCTCCCCACAACTAAGGCGAGGGAGAGCCTCCCTAGCCCGCAGGTAACAAGCTGTGCAACCTGCTACAAGTGGACTCACGTGTCCATCTATCCACGACACGCCATCATGAACACGCCGGTTAATGCACGCATCTTCTGTTGATTGCACACCTGTATATCTGGAAGATGGATGGTCCCAAATCAACTCCGTTGGTTACCTATGAACAGGTTATGGCAGACGGAGGGAATGTAGAGGGTTCTACACCCTCTTTAACTGGATTCATTTAGTCACAATTCAACTTTTTGGATTTCAAATTTTCCAAAATGAACAATGTAGTTTCATGAGTTCAAGGTTAACTCTGGCGCATCAATGTTGGAGTTAACCGTCATGTCGGGCCAGATGTTGGCCACTAGGAGACGGCGGACATGTTTGGTTTCAGTGATGCTACTTAGCCAACATTCTCCAAACACGTTTCTCAACGTTCCGCTTGTCTTGAAATTATTTAAAGTAACCACCCCGCTTGTTCCTTGTTTCCTTGTGGTATTAAAGGAATAGTTTCACCTTTTGGGGAAATATTTTGGAGGTGTTTTTTGGAATGAAAGCAAAGTGTTTCACCAAAAAAAAGTTGAAATTTTCCTTTGATAAAAGCCGGCTCTTTTGCCCTCATCACATGCTGCATTTTCTTTGGTTTCTTGGTTTGCTGCAACCTCATTTCTAACAAACTGTTCCCGTGGCTCGGTAGTGTTTTTCACTCAAATCTCATCCCCCCCCCCCCCCCCTCCTCTCTTGTCTCTCTGCGTTCTTACAGTCCTAAATTGTTGGCAGAACTCCAGCGACACGGTACAGTCCGGTCCGGTAGCGGTAGTCTTCTCTCCCCCTGCGACCCTCATAGCAGTCCGGCCCAGCAACCGCGGCCCCCCCGGCACCTAACCTCGCTGCTCCAGGCCAGACTCTGGCCTCGGCCTGGAAGGAGTCACGCAGAGACGGAGACACTCTGGATGGGGGTTCCCTGAATAAAACGTCCTCCAAACTAGCCGCCCCACATGGTGCTTATTGGACTCTGTGACACCCCCCTCCTCCCCCCCCCCCCCCTCGACCCCGGCCCCTTGGCGCCACATGGTTCGTCCCTCAGTAGGAGGCCTCCCGGTTACCCGGGTCGCAGAAGAGGAGGAGGACACTCTCTTCTTCTCTGGATGTCATGTCCTGGAGAGGAGTGAACTGATGTGACGAATCATGGGAATATAATCCCCAATGCTTATTTATTGATTATTTATTTACTCTATGGATTATTTATTTACAAAATTCAATTGAAATATTTATTACTGGAATGTTTCTCTTCCTTCGATATGGAAACCAAGACGAGTTTTACTGCTGAGGTGTGGTGGGGACTTCTGTGATCACAGACAGATTTAACACACATAACACTGAACGCGACGATAATCCCGGACAAAGGAAAACCAAAGTCAGCCAACCAGAAGTCCAAAAATGTATTTCTGGCGTTTAAAACGTGTCTACCCATATCACACGCCATCTAAAGTGTTACAAATAGTCAGTATAATAATCAAAACATATGTATGACGCTTTTACATATAGTAAAAGTTGGGTTTGACTAATGAAGGTAAACATTTTATTACATAAATATTGTTTCTTGTGGTGGTGGTGGAGGTGATTGGTGGATTTCAACTACCTTTCTTACGTCACTAGTCTTTCCTATAGGTTGGTTGGGGTTATTTTTTATACTGAGATTCTCTTTTTTTGTGCAAAGAAAGACATTTTATACCTCCTATTATTTGTATTAACCTTTAAAGCCGACTCTAGCGACGTGGTTGTGTCTGTTATGTAGCTCTGGTCTCTTCAGAGACGGAGATAGACGAGCAACTGAGTTTTTTTTTTTTCTCCTTTAGAATTGCACAGGTTTAAGTAAGTGAACTGACTTCCATCTTTTTAACATTAGTTAAGAGGTGTCACTGTCAACACTGTATTCTCCCCATAAAGCTTTAACTCTTTCACTGTATTGGTTACCACTCCCCAAAACTGTTGTCATCACCTTTAGCGACTCGTATTGAAGGTGGCAGGATTTAACATTTTCTACGTGTTTCTGTCATCTTGCCCTCGCTCAGCTTCCTTCAAACAGTATGCAGTTCAGTCCAAGCACAATTATGCACTTTGCATTATAGCAATACGTAAAGTCCCGGTCGTAGGTTGATCTGATAAAGATTGACTCAATCTTTCAACCATTTCTGCCACCAAGAACTAACCAGCAAGCTCACAAGAAGCGCACGACAGCAAGAGTGTCACCGTGACACAATCGAGATGTTTCCAACATCGCGGAGCGGTCGGATTGTCCCACTGATGGATGTAATATGTGAAGTTTGTGGCCTAATCGAAGTATCATTTCTCAGTCTTTATACACTCATTTTAATGTCTTTGATGTTAATGTTCTCCTTGCTGCACTGAATACATATTATTGCCGGGTGGATATGAAATGGATTAACTGAAACGACATAGTCAGTATAGTGTTGGAATGACAGATAAAAGCCTTTTTGTTCGATCAACAATGAATGAGTGCTCATTGTGTTCTGTCTTTGTTAGCAGTGTGATACTTTGCAACTACAGAGCGATGCAAATATGTCTGGTTGAAAAGTAGCTTATGAACCCACGCAGGCTCATTGGTGACATAATGCTCTTGTTTGCACAATAAAGCAGTAGATGGAGGGAGACTAATCCAGTGAAAGAAATAAAAGGTTTAAAAACAACAACAGTTGTACTACAGTTTCTTCTCCATTTAAGACCATTTAAAATTGGTAAATAAAAGGCCCGTCCTTCCATTTGTATGGGACTTTATGTGTGTGTGTGTGTGTGTGTGTGTGTGTGTGTGTGTGTGTGTGTGTGTGTGTGTGTGTGTGTGTGTCTTTTTCTCTTAACTTATCAAAAAACTACACCGAGACATTCAATTTGTATCCATGCATTCACATCAAACATGAATCATTACCATTTGTTTTGTCCAGCCATTTACACAAAGTACTGTGATTCTGATTAGTACAAAGGAACAAAGCAATATGTTGCAGGAAAAGGAAGAGGTAAGAAGAGACATCCGCTTACTATATCTGATAGTAAGAAGATCATTAGTGTGTTTAGTACACTTAATAAGTCGTCTTCATGTTGGCTCATTCCTTATTAAATGTCTCTCCTTGAATCGCTTCACCTAGATTTTTTCCTACGACGCGTTTTACTGTAACCTCCAGCCATAATAAACTATTCTCAGTCTCAACTATCTCAACTATTCTCCAAATAACCGGAACGTAAACACGGGGGTGGTTGGGCGGGGCGGGGCTTTCGGAGATCACCTCCAACAAGGTGACTTCGCTCAGAGAGAACTTTCCGAAGCCTCGAGTCCCAACAACACATGTGCCGCAACTTGTGTTCACATAGCTGTTACTTATTGACCCGCGCATGCGCACACGGGCGGCCCGCGCGCAGCCGGAGACGAGCGACACCGATTTCCCGACGAGGAGATGACCGCGTTTCTTTCGATTCGTTCCGGTGGCTTTTGAACGCGTTTCACCTCCGCACCTCGATGCTCCCGGGGGCCCGGGTGCTCGCGACAGAATGGACGGCTTCAACAGAGTCGCTTTTCGCAAGAAGCCAGTCTGGGGTCTCGACACCGCGGAGCCCGAGGAAGCAGGTGAGTTCATGTGAGGAATGCTGGACCACATCTCCCAAAACTAATGCAAGCGACTTGAAGAACTATTACACAACCCCCGCGCGCCGCCTTAATAACACACACACACACACACACACACACACAAGGGATCCCTTATGGAAATGTCCCTGTTGTCTCTCCTGTGCAGTAAGAGCCTGAGTAAAAAGGATTACTACAGATTATAGGACCTTGAACTTGGCTGCTGGTGACTCAGGGTTCTGGCTTTTATCGTTGGGAAAGCGTGAAAATGGCCAGACTGCAACACACCTACAGCATAGCCCTTGTTTACGCACAACACGGCAGGAATGAAAGTCTCAAATGGCGAGCCCGGGCCTGTCGGCGCCGGAGGGGCCCTCCTTTCTCAAGTTCGAGGAACTTCTTCTTCTTCTTCTTCTTCTTCTTCTCAGGATGCAACTCGCAGGAACATCTTCTCTGACAGGTGCCCGTTCTGCGTCTCCCTCCTGAGTTCTGTGTCCCTGCGGGCTTTCGGGGGGGGGGGATCTTTTCCCAGCTACAACTGAACGTTTGCACAGGCTTCAATCCCAACTCTCGAGTATATGAAACGCTCCCAAAAAACAAGTCAGCACTCCTGCCCGCGCCTGCTGTTTGAGCACGACTGTGAACGCAGGGCGCTTCGTCTTATCTCGCAACTCCGAGGACTGCTCGTGGCGAACACGGAGCCGAGGGCACTTGTACCACGCTGGCGGTGCGACGTGACCTTTGCCTTGTGTTTGATAGTGTCCCTGTTTGGGATTAAGGGGAGGTGCACCCGGGCTCGGGACACACGCGCCGTTTTGCCAGCAGTCAGCGTGGGTCATGACCTGAGGGTTAATGAGCTGTGCCTCAGGAAGCGAGGTAAACACGGCAATAATCCTCGGATGTCGGCGTACACTGCGTGTTACCAAGATGAGCCTCTCTGTGAAGTTAATGTGCATCATCATTAGTACAATACATTGAATCGCTGATGCTTTGTGCACAAGACAGTATGCAGTGCTGCAGTGTTGGCTTCATCAGATCTGTGTTCTCTTATCATAGAGTTACAGCTTCTACCTACCTGCAGTCATCCCATTGTTTTTGCTCCACAGTCTAAATGTGAATATGTGAATAAAATATTGTGATGTTTTTGTAGAAATCAAACGGACTGCAAAGTGAAACTCGAGGTTCAAAGACAACTTCAATGATCCGTCTTGGCTGGCCTTTGCTGGCATGTCTCACCCCCATGGTTTCAGTAAACAGGCTGCATTACATTATTGGGTCTTTAAGCCTCCTTTTTGTGTTGACAATAATACGTTATTATTTATATCTATCTCGCTTTATTTTTCCAGAGCAAATGTGAAATCCTAAATGTCAAGTTTTCCCATTATCACTCTCGTGTGGAGTGGCACTTCCTTCGTGTTTGTAACACAAATAGCTTGGGCTTCGGTATAGTTTTGAGCCGCTGTTCTTGTGAGGAACGCTGTGTGTCAGCTTACGACAATGGCTCCGTTTGTTTTTCAGTCTGCTAAAGACAAAGGCAGTGGGGCTGAATGAACGCCGTGCGGCCTGCTAGCCTACCGCTCCTGCTCTGCTGTTCTGCTGCACTGGTGCTCATTCATGGCCAGCTGAACCCTTTCCTTGTCCTCGACTGGCTTTAACTGACTTGAGTTGATAGTGGCTCCCCTGTGCAGGCCAGTTGATGACGGATTAAAGATCGATTGTTTTTACATGGCCGTGTGCATGGCTGTACGCCATCAGTACCCACCCATCACAGCCCGGAATAGAGGGAACTCATGTGTGGGCGGGTCGGCCAGCAGAAACGTCTTGGCCCTTTAAAAGGAGAAGTTTAAATTTAGTATGACATGGCAACTTGGCGGACTTTACTCTATAGAGGGAACTGCAGTGGTCTAGAATTCAGCCTGGATGTGTTTCAGCTAGTTAGCTATAAACATACACTCACCGGCCACTTTATTAGGTACCCCATGCTAGTAACGGGTTGGACCCCCTTTTGCCTTCAGAACTGCCTCAATTCTTCGTGGCATAGATTCAACAAGGTGCTGGAAGCATTCCTCAGGGAGTTTGGTCCATATTGACATGATGGCATCACACAGTTGCCGCAGATTTGTCGGCTGCACATCCATGATGCGAATCTCCCGTTCCACCACATCCCAAAGATGCTCCATTGGATTGAGATCTGGTGATTGTGGAGGCCATTTGAGTACAGCGAACTCATTGTCATGTTCAAGAAACCAGTCTGAGATGATTCCAGCTTTATGACATGGCGCATTATCCTGCTGAAAGTAGCCATCAGAAGTTGGGTACATTGTGGTCATAAAGGGATGGACATGGTCAGCAACAATACTCAGGTAGGCTGTGGCGTTGCAACGATGCTCAATTGGTACCAAGGGGCCCAAAGAGTGCCAAGAAAATATTCCCCACACCATGACACCACCACCACCAGCCTGAACCGTTGATACAAGGCAGGATGGATCCATGCTTTCATGTTGTAGACGCCAAATTCTGACCCTACCATCCGAATGTCGCAGCAGAAATCGAGACTCATCAGACCAGGCAACGTTTTTCCAATCTTCTATTGTCCAATTTCGATGAGCTTGTGCAAATTGTAGCCTCAGTTTTCTGTTCTTAGCTGAAAGGAGTGGCACCCGGTGTGGTCTTCTGCTGCTGTAGCCCATCTGCCTCAAAGTTCGACATACTGTGCGTTCAGAGATGCTCTTATGCCCACCTTGGTTGTAACGGGTGGTTATTTGAGTCACTGTTGCCCTTCTATCAGCTCGAACCAGTCTGGCCATTCTCCTCTGACCTCTGGCATCAACAAGGCATTTCCGCCCACAGAACTGCCGCTCACTGGATGTTTTTTCTTTTTCGGACCATTCTCTGTAAACCCTAGAGATGGTTGTGCGTGAAAATCCCAGTAGATTAGCAGTTTCTGAAATACTCAGACCAGCCCTTCTGGCACCAACAATCATGCCACGTTCAAAGTCACTCAAATCACCTTTCTTCCCCATACTGATGCTCGGTTTGAACTGCAGGAGATTGTCTTGACAATGTCTACATGCCTAAATGCACTGAGTTGCGCCATGTGATTGGCTGCTTAGAAATTAAGTGTTAACGAGCAGTTGGACTGGTGTACCTAATAAAGTGGCCGGTGAGTGTATATTACCATATTAATAGAACACAGAGGTGCTCCTTTGTGAAGAGGTGCAATACTTCATGTAATATATTGTGTCGGGATTACTTTCCAACAGAGGATAGCGGCAACGAAAAATATTGTGAAATTCTACAAAGTATTTTAAGTGAAACCTAAAGATACTCGTCGGTTGTGACTGTTCGTTCGTCGGCTGAAACGGCGCCACGCAGCTGAGTCTTCACGGACTCTGCACTCAGCAGGAAGAAGCAAATACAAACTGTTTGTTTCACAAACAGCAGTATTTAGGATCAGGTCTGCTGTGCTCCAGTTTGCTCCAGTAGGTGGAGGTGCAGGCTCAGAAATGTTCCCCCCATGGGTCAGAGGGCGTGTGAAGGGGACCCATGCAAGGGTCATGTACCCCTTTGCAACAAAGCAACCATCCACATACACAGTAAGGTGGCATGATGTTGTGCTGCTGTGGCTTCCAAATCAATAAGAAAACAATCAACATTCATCAGTTTATTTTTAGATAAAACAGATGCTTTAATTTCTAATTCCAACACTAATGCATGATGTTTAAAAATGATGACCAAATGATGCCTGCTGCAAAAGCAGACCGCTTGTGTATAAACGAGCAAACGTCTCCAAAAAGAACCGAGAGGTAGAAACCAAGTCTGTTGAAAAAAACTCCCCGAAAGGATGACCCCCATGTTGTCACCCCCAAACCTCGGCTCGGTACGATACACTGGTCAACACTGTCAGGGTTTACTAGCCCAAATATATCCATCCAGGACACGGTGCAACAGCTTCCTGCCTGCCGTGTGTATCCTCCCCCCCCCCCCCCCCCCTGACTGGCATTGTTAGCCCATGAAGCTCTTTCCAGAGAGCTACCGTACCTCACGAGCTCGCTCCGACCTCCGAGAAATCTAGTCACGAAGGACTTTGGGGGAAGTAACTTCACCGAGAGGAAGATGTGGGGCAATGTGTTACCCAACCTCTTCGTCTCACCTTTGCGAAATGACGGGCTTCCCATCCGCGAGAGAAGAGGCTGACGCGAAGGTGTTAGTGGTTGGATGACTCGTCTTCCTCTGCAAGGCGCCGTTTTAATACCCTTCAGCGGTAGTGTAGCAGGTCTCCTCAGAGTGGCCGAGGTGTCGTCACCTTGGGTCGTGCGTCCGCGCCCTTCACCCCCTCCCACTGGTCTGGTCTCTCAGGCGTTCTGCCCCTCCGGCTTCGGGACGCCGCATGGACTACCTGGCCGCTGGATTCCGCAGGTGCCGTCTGAAATACGTTGCCTCGGGTAGGTGATGTTTACAGGCTGGACAACACAGTGGGGATGAACACTGTCTTCAGTCGGTTATATATGTTAGAAGAGGACCTTTTACTTTGTTTTTCAAAATAAAAGACAGTGAACTGACAATGAAACGACGACGCAAGTACTGGTTTTGGAGGCGGAGAGGTAAAAGCTCAAAGATGTGTCTGCTCTGCTGTTATGGTAAGACATTTGAGACTCACTGTTTGGTTTTTCACTGGAAAGTTATGGAGGATGATGCTAAATTATGAAAAGGATTTTTTTTTAATTCTTTATTCTGCCAATCCGCTTAGTGAAGTGAGTCATTTCCTATCACGACTTGCTTCATCGCTGCTATTCTGTTATTTTAGTTTGACAGGCATTTTAATTCATCTCTACTTTCTTTAATTCATCTCTACTTTCTACCAGTGAGCATACAAGTTATCATCTTATCTGACTGCTTATTCCTTATTCATTTTACACTGATATGTTGCAGTTAAACTGTAAATTATTGAAATGTTAAAAATTACCCGAAATACTTATACAGTATTTGTGTGCATTAATATGTTTTAATTAGGGTAATCGGTCAGTGGTCCACCAACTCATTGAGTGTTTAGTCAATGCATGTGTTTCAGTATCACGCCCCAGATAGCATGAGCATACTGGGAGTGAAATCACTGAGGCGCAGCTTCCGTCTCCATGTGGACCGGCCTGCTGCTGTGTGAGGAAGAAAAAAAAAAAGAAAGTTTTGTTCTCAGAGGCCTGGGAACCGTTCCCCCCCCCCCCCCCCCCCCGTTAAGACCCTCCCAATCTGGCCTTTTGGCAACGTCTCTGATGGCGCGTTGGCCAACTACGTTTGTTTGTGTGTGCCTGGAAGCAGAGTAGGGCATTGGATGTGTGATTCTGTGTGTGCTGTAACACTGCAAACCCTCAACCGAGCACCTTCCTCGGCGTGCTGTGTATTGTTGGTGAGCTGGGGGTGGGGGGGGGGGGGGGGAGTCGCTCCTTATTTATTAGCAGACGAGAGGAAACACTCGGAGGCATTCTGCTCTTATTCTCATGGGCAGGAAGGAAAAGGCTGGGACCACCGGCAGGCCTCAGTCCTTTCACCATGCTCATTGTTTCAACGTGGGAGAGAGGGGGGTCACAAGCACCAGGACCACAACCTGTCCCTATCAGTGTCTATGCATTCATATGTTTGGATAAGTCTTTTTTTTTTAACTTCTTTATATTTTAGCCCTCCAGCAGTTCGGGGTTGGGTGTGTTGTTGTCTTGCACCTTTTGACTGAATTGCTCGTGTTGAGATGCGGGTTGTCTTCATTTATTTTTGGATTCTTCATAATGTGAGTGAAGGTTTTTGGATAAAGCGTTTCCTTGCAGCTGTGTGGTTGTCAGCTTCTTCAACCGGAGGTGCCTCCAGGAAGTCTTTTCCTTTCTTTTCTCCATCATATTTTCTAAAGTTTTCTCTTCCATCCCCCGAAGCTTCTCTCTCTCTCTCTCTCTCTCTCTACATTGGTATGCATTCCTCCTGGAAGGCCTGCACCCTGACATCCTGCTCAGAATGTTTTATACTAACAGGTGACATTGAACAAAAACAAAAAAGACTCAGAAGGCATCATAGGACCTGTCATTTTGACTGTGGCCACCTGAGGGCAACCTACCTGTGCTTAAGAGCTGTTGTACGGATCTGTTGCACAATCAGCTTTCACATCTAACCGTAATGACCCCTTATGATAGCCAATCTCAGCACAGCACCGGTCTGAATCACTGGAAATAGACTGTGAACATGAGAGGCCACGCGGCTAATAGCAAGCAGCATTCTCCCCCTCGCTGTGTGCACTACGTGGCCTCTATTTTTGCTCCGGTATTATCGCTGCATCCGGTGCCTAGCGCCGCTCCTAAACAATTGTGATTGGTTTAAAGGAATACAAAGAGCGCCATAGTGTTTTTTTTTCCCCCAATACCAGAATGATAATGTGGAGGTTGCGCCCTCCAAATGCACGGCAAACGCTGTGAGACGGAACACAGCATCCGATCAGTCTCGTCTGCTGGGATTGCCCTGTACGAGCGTTAAATGATGTAGAGGGGAACGTAGTTAACCCTTTTAGGGTTAAACAAATGCGATTGATTAGGCACGCACAGAATATAATTTATTCAAACAAGCCGAGTAGAAAGGACAGGAAATCTAAGTCTGTGCTGTGAGTTCTTAAAGCACTGTCTAAGGAAGGCACATAGCTGATGATTGTCTTAAGCTACATGTTTGCAATGAGACTTGACTTGATGAATCTCCATCTTACAAGGATGGCAAAAACTGTATTGTAATTTAAAGGGCACTTGCTGTAGCTCAGACCTCTGCCAAGGCCGTTCTCACAGGTGAAAAATAATGCGTGTATGCGCCCTGTGACCTGGATCTGCTCCAGAGTGTATTGGGTTTTTTTTTCCCCTCTCGGCCCGTGAAACATCCTTCCAACAAGTTTTCTGCAAATCAGGCGCGTGCAGGCGGAGGTAACCGTGTGCAATTCATCCTGTGTGTACTGTGCACACATAAAAACACACACACACCCAAACATGAAAATAATAAAGTACGTGTCAATCTCACTAATCACCCTCAAGTGTTATAGCGAAGTCAGGGTGGATTATAGCTTATAGATTTCTTCTGTGTGTTTACTGCGAGGAAAGATGAGAACGATGAGGTGGGTAATGAAAGCAGCCAAGCGTCTCCTGGGCTGAGATGGTAAACTAATCGTTTAATCCATTTGGTGTCTCGAAATCATTATCCACCTCGCAGTGCATCTCAGGACCGACTGCAGCCAGCGTTCAGTTTTTGGCAGGTTGATTTTCATTTGACAGCACAGACGTCTCGTTGTGTGTCTGTGCTCGTCTGCCAGGCTGTGTGTGGGAACCAATCCAAGGTGGGTTGTTCATTTGATGCGGTTGCTGCAGCCGATGCCTGCTCTGCCCTGATGACAGGTGTGCCCTGCTGCTGTAGACAGAGACTAAGCCTGTGTACCTAGTTTGCTGTGTCTTTGTAACTTTTGTTCTCGTGTGTGTGTCTATGAACACGTGTGTGTCTGCAGACAATACCCGTTATTCATCATTGACCTTCATAATGTGCATGGCGTGGGCGGGGGGGAGTCAATGAAAACGGCCAGGGCTCAAAATGCGACGCGTGGGTGTGTGTGTGTCTTTGTGTGTGTGTGGGTGTGTGTGTGTGTGGGTGGGTGGCCTGTGGTTCTCTGCTTATAGAGATGTGATGGGCAATGGCCCCGAGCCATGCTGCTCTCCTCCTCTCTCCTCTCTTAGCAAGCCAAGGAGAGTGTGAGGGAGGGAGGGAGGGAGGGAGGGAGGGAGTAGAGTCACAGAGTAGGTGGACGTGTGAGAGGAGAGGGAAATGCCAGCTGCAGTATAAGGAAGGTACAAAACAAGTGTACAGTGGCCGTGACAGTGTGAGTGCGTGTGGTGAGTGGGAGGAAGGTGGTGAGACATAAGGAAGATATATGTACATATATTATGTTGTTTCACGCTTGAAAGGGGGCTGACTTAAAGTCAAAATGGACACTTGCAATGCACTGGGATTAATATTAAAGCCAAATGGACTAAATTAACAAATCTTTAGTCCTTTGTTTCTTTCTATTAACTTAAGACTAAGAAATATTAGAGGGTTCAAATGTATTGAAAATAACACTCATCAATGTGCAGAACCACACAGGAGCAATAAGCAATGAGGCTGTGAGATTTGTTGATTAGTATCTCCTGAAAGAATCAGCTATTAACTCGTTGAAACTTAATGACAGCGAGGATCAGAGTGGTACCAACACAACTACTCAAAGTATTGACTACACCCCCATCAGTAAATATATGTTAAAGTAAAATGTATTAAATCCAATGTTTGATAAAAACACAAGACATAACCCTGAATTACATATACCGGTGTGTGTGTGTGTGTGTGTGTGTGTGTGTGTGTGTGTGTGTGTGTGTAGTCTTAATCACATAGACACTCTGTTTTTATGGTATAATGTACTCTGTTGGTTTGCTTGATGGTCTGACAACCCTCTCCATGAAACTAATGTAAATGATTTTAGAAATGTTACAATGATCAAAAAGTAGAATTTATCAATGTATATAAAGGGCTCAGTTCCCAGAACATTTCTAATCAACGCAATAATTGCCTGAAAATAGTAGAATTTATTGCCAGTAATGATGGTAGGAGTTTATATAATGATTTAAATAATAATTCCCTCTTAGATTTGAGTTTGATTTGATAAACAAGTTTAAATTATAGTGGAAATGTTTAATTAGATTATACCCTCATAGCTTAACAAGCCTGAGCGAGTCCATCGAATGCGAATGCACTGATAAGTGACAGATAAACCCTCCATCTCTGCTGGAACTACATCCACCCCGTCAGAGGCATGAGGCTGTCTGCACGTCGGAGCATGTCAGACCTCCAGGGTCACCCGAGTGTGAAGACGACAGTTCCATTCCGGCAGAAATAATTAAGGTGCAGAAAACTCGACGCGGCGATCGCACATGATCGCTTGTGAATCCTAACCAGGTACCGGGAGGGAAGGCGCTTGACTTAGGGAGATTGTGAGACGTTTACAGCGTGTGACGACTGATTGATCTGTGGTTGTAAAAAGCACAGATCACCATGCAGCGTGTGCGTTAACTCTGCCTGTGTGTGGTGAAAACACAATCCATGCATTGTCTGGGCTGTCCTCATGTGCTGTATCCCAACCTATAGGACTGTAATGGCTGTGTGTGTGTGTGTGTGTGTGTGTGTGTGTGTGTGTGTGTGTGTGTGTGTGTGTGTGTGTGTGTGTGTGTGTGTACGGTGCACTCACGTCAAATTGCCCACTGTATAGAGAATACATAAGTGGGTCCATTACTCACTGTCTGAAAACCAATACCTCTGTTAAGCATCACTATGGAAACAATAAAACACATAGATAGTGATCGCCTCATAAGAGGTATAATTTGCTTGCATGATATTAAACTGTTCACCAGATGCAGGATGCTCTTTTCAAAAGTATTTCCTGAATAAGAAGTGCTCAGTTCTATTATTTGCATTATTGTGTTTGCATATTAATTGACCCACGCTGAACGTTACTGGAGCTTTTTGCTCTCTCTGCACATCCTCTGCAAAAGGCTCAATATTATAAATTATGCAACTTTTTAGCACCAATTAGACTGAAAGGCTGACAGGGACAGTGCATTAAGATCTGTTCAAGGGTTTCTTGTAATATTCTCACATCTTACTTTTGGTTAGAGGTCACCCTGGGGTTAGAGCACAGAAAAAAAGAGAATACAGACACAGAGGAGAGTTTCTGCAGATTCAGACCCCGCCACAGACCTGATTGATGATTGAGACGGCTTATTATTGCCTCAGTTTATACACTGTATTTTCGGGAATGATACTTTTACTTGAAGAAACCGCCTTGCTGGTTCCCGTTGTTAGATTCATGATGTCCTCTTTTTCTTTGGATAACCTCCTGAACCCCCACTACACTGTCTCCAACCCCCCCTCGGTAGATTTCATTAATCCTTAGAGCGGATACACACAATAGGCGTTAGACATGACACGACATGACAACCCATTACTACCAATAATTAAAAAAACATACATTACTTCAATAACTCACTGAAGGAGCTGCATTAGAAACCCAGTGTAATGGCTGACCTGCGACCTTCTTTTCAATCTTGTCCGTGTGTGTGTGTGTGTGCGCGTGCGTGCATGATTGCAGGCTTTCTCACAGCACTGACCTGTCTGTAGTAATGGCTCTGTGGGATGCAGTTATTTCTGTTGCCCGTGTGGTTTGAACACGCTCGCGGCCCACGTAGACATGCAGCCAGCGCACAGGACGCTGCTGGTGGTGACGTGTGGATGTCCTTACCTGCCTCGCTATGTGCACAGACTCGCAGTATGTGCGTTGCTGCAATCACCGGCACCGTAATGAATTTCCAGCTGCAGTAAAACACCAGTAATTGGGAAGTGAGAAGAAGAACGTTGAATAATAAATTAATGTTGAGAGATAAAAAGGACATTTGGTGACAATATAGACGCAAGACTATAAGACGCAGACTGCTTGCCACTGTAACACGGGGGCCGGAGGTCATGTTCACAGACAGGTTTGTCAATTTGGTAACAACCGAGTGCTCTTTCTCACCATGTCCACACGTCTATCGTCTATCGCTACCATGGCAACGTGCTCTCTCTATAGCAATACTTTGACAACGATCTTTATCAGGTTTAACGATGGCATGTTCACCATCTGTCTAGTTAACATGGTAGCATTTGGTTAAGCTGAGCTGATAGTGATGGGAATATCTCAGATTTTTGAAGGTATTTGGTCGAAAAAATAAGTATTGGACAATTTTCACTTTGTTGTCCAGTTGATGATGGCACTCTAAGAAAAGTGAGGAGCTCCTAAAATGTATTACAGTTCATCACAAGGGGAACATGGAAACGTGCACCAAATTTCATGGAAAACTATCCAACGGTTGTGAAGACGTTTTGCTTAAAACAATGTCAACGTGATTGGATCACTAAGGGCTCCTCCTCTGGAGGCCACGACTGTTAATAAAACTTTACTCTAGCGATCCATTGAAACGTCGTTAGATATCGAATCTCTTGTCAAACGGGCCAACATTGCCGTGCTAAACGCTAATAAGAAGCCATCTGGCGGAACTTGCGCAGCCTCGTGCATTGAATTTTAAATTGTGTCACCTATGGTTTGAATTCAAGGGTTTGAGCTTTGTAAAATACAGAAATCAACATACATTTGAAAGCAAAGTTTCTATAAACACGCCCTTCAGGCCGATACTTTGTAACACACACACTCAGCAATTCTTCATCATCTGTCTCACCAGATGCCTTGTCTTTTTGGGTGTGTGCCCCCCCGACTCCCCTCTCTTCGTGGAGGGGGTTGTTTTTGTGTCACGCTCAGCACCTATATCTGCAGCAGCAGCAGGGACAGCAGATGAGTACGGCCATTGGCTTCTTCCCCCATCACTGGCCCTCCCCTCACCCAACACAATGGGACTGATTGTCCATGCGACACACACTCACACACAGAGGGGGCTTTACTCTGGGGCTAAAGTGTCGCTCCCCCGCCATATGCCCCATCTCCGCTGGAATGTGACAATCTTCCGTTTGCCTTAGAGACGGAATGAGGAAAAGGGCTGAAAGAAGACGGATAGCATCTGAGAAGGCAAGACGGAGCTCGGTCCGTCACTGAGCGCGCGTGTGTGTGTGTGTGTGTGTGTGTGTGTGTGTGTGTGAGAGAGAGAGAGAGCACAAGAGAGAGAGAGAGAGAGAGAGAGACGAGGGAGGATGCAGCCAGCAGTTTAACAGAAGCCTAGACCTGACTGTGCGGGCGGCACAGAGAGAGAGACAGAGGGAGAGAGAGAGAGGAGAGGGAGAGAGAGATAGGGGAGGGAGAGAGATCTTTTCTCTTCAGTGTAGCCGTGGATTTTAATTCCTTCACTGGACTCCACCTCGTTCCTCTCACCGGACTCGACCTCCGCTCAGGTTAGTGCCTCCTCCTCTTTAAAGACCCGCTTACCGGTCTCGTCACGGAGAGCCCGGAGTCATCGAGTGCACAATGCAGCCGTGGGGGGGGGGAGGAGCGGCAGGGAGAGGGGTGGGGGGGCGGCGATGGGTTTCAGAGATGAATATGCGGGCGGTGCATGAGACCACAGAGAGACTGAGAAGGCGTTTGCTGTGCTGCACAGACACACACACACACACACACACACCCACGTCTCCTGCTGAGGCTGATGGTTAACAAAGAGAGGAGCTCACATCACAAAAGAGAAACCCTGGATCTCACCACAGGATGTTCTTCTGCCGGCCGCTGTCACTGTGGAAGCAGGCGCTGGTAATGTGTGTGTGCATGAACTATGGTGCGTGTGTGTGCTGCAGGTACTCTAAGCAGTAGGGGCTGCATTGGCTGGAGGCACTATTCATTTTGTCGAAGGCGTTGTTTGCTAAGCCTCTCGGCTGCAGGCTATTCACATCTGAAACTCACACGCAGACACACACACGTCGAGGCCACCTCAGTTAACTCTGTTTGCCATGATGTGCGTAATCGGCCTCAGCTGTCCTTTAGTGAGCTGTGGGAAAATATGCAATCTGTGTGTGTGTGTGTGTGTGTATATTGTGTCCTGGTGTTGTTGAACCATCTGCAAACTATGATTTAAAGTCACCTTGTCATTACAGCTGTAATACAATCTCCTTATGATAGAGTGCTCACTGCACGCTATCTTGGCTCCGAACAACATTAAAGCAAAGTGGCTTTGTACGTTGTAATTATAAAACAATAAATCGCTGCATTAATGATCTTTTTGAACGTTTGCCCGATGCTTTATTTCTCGTTAAGCTAAATATCCCGACGCGATCGCTGGAACTCGTTTGGCCAGCCCCCTCTGCAGCTGAAACCATTAACTTTATCTGCAGCAATATATTTTTCTGTGGTGCTCAGCGGTTGCCTCCGCTGCCGTGAGCTGGCCTTCCCCGTAACCTGCGGGCGGTGGCGGGCGTGTGACCCTGCTGTTTGGGCTCCGACGGAGGCCCCCGCTCGGCTCCCCACTCGGCCTGCGTGGTGCACATCATCCCGAGTGGCCGTAACGAGTCCAAGAGCTCCGGATGGAAAGAGAGAAGTTAGCAGGAGGAGAGGCCTTTGTGATTTTAATTAAGGGGAGAGTCATAAAAGTTGCCATGGATGTCTGGGGCTTGCTGTCAGTATTGGTGGCTGGACTTCTCTTTCTATCACATCCATTTGTTTCTGGTCTCAGTAAATGAATCGAGTGCCAGCCAGCATGACAGGACTGAGGCTCTAACTCTAACATGTTTTGATAAACAGACCCCAGTGGATTCGTGTACAAATGCAGATTCATAACATGTCCCTTGCAGCGAATGAAGAGAAAAAAAAGAGTAACAGCAATTAAGACTCAGCTCAAAGAAGCTAAAAGGAGGAAGGAGTGCTAACGGACTCATTGCAATGAATACTAATGTGCACACAAGGAAGTAAACATCGGGTTCCCAGAACTTTCTCACAGTGTGACTTGTTCTTTGTATTTTTTATCAGTTTTGTTGATGGTGTGTCTGTAAGCATGATACATACAGCTTAATCACTCTGGGATTCAGTCTCCTCATCTCGCTGCTTCCTTTCTCCTCTTTTATTTTTTACCCCATGGCATATTTTGTTTATCTTCTTCTCTAAAGGCCATAGTCAAAAATGCTGTGTCATGGGAGTGTGTCTGCTGCGCCTCCCGTGACACAGACCACAAATGCTGATACAGTTTGACACTTAATTCCACCAGGACGTGTCAGATTAAATGCTGTGTGTGCAGACGTGTGTGTGTGTGTGTGTGTGATGCAGAAGGTGACTCACTGTGGGTTTAAATGTGTAGAGCGAAGATCTGTCTTAAGGGAAGATTTTTGATATCCGTGGCAACAGAAATGAGGAAGCGAGGACATCATTTGAGTTCACCTAAAAGAGGAAGTTTCGGTCATTTGAAATGTTTTTTGTTTTTTTTCTTTCCCTCTCCCCGCCTCATTAGTGCCATGAACTTGGCTGCAGGCTCGCCTGAAGGCCCGCTTTCGTTTTCTGTGCATTCCTGCTCCGCGCTGACGATATGGGCAGCAGTGCCTCCGGTCAGAGGGGTTCATTCATACCGAGTACAATGATCCCGTTTGAGCCACAAGCTTTTACCCACGCTGTTTGATTGGCATTATATTCAGCATCTATTTACTTCTTCCATAATGCATCAGGTCAAATCTGTTCAACACTAATGAATCTGTGCTGCTTACTGCTTCTTCAACAATCAAATGAATGAGATAAACAAAGAAACATTTAAGGCGACTCAAAGCAAAGGATTAATCAAGAGTTTGATGCACCAGGCCTTATCAATACTGTTGATTTAATACTCCATAGTTCATTTTTCAGACCATGCCAACAACTGTGTTCAATTTTCCCCAGCGGTTTCAAACAAGAACTCAAAATTTCATAGCTACAATATTAACATAGGAGCTACAGAACCTTCCTTGTTAAAGGGCAAGACGTCCTAACGTATTCGAATACTACATATACAGTATTTTCATGTTTCTTTTACGTAAATTCAAAATGCTCAGAGGGAGACTCTTCGTCTTTGGAAGTAACCTTGATTCTGACAATTAGCAGGCCAAGCTAACATTTACAGCTCACATTGTAGCCTTATACAGTCTACGGTTAGAACAAATAAACATACCGTTTATTCATATTTTGACTACAGTCCCATGTGCATGACTTCAACATGTACAAAAAACATAGCTAAGTAACCGTTGCCACGCTACGATTGGTCGTTTGCTTTTTTGGGAGAAGAGCTTAGCCGGTCTGAATGGTCATGGTCATGATTACACAGTGTTGGATATTAGATGGTAAATGTGTTTGATTAGGCATGTTGTATTGAAGCATATTGTGTGATTATTATGTAATCAAAAGAGTGGAATGTAATGGCAAAAAGATACGTAACCCTTCAAAACGTTTCACACAAAGTTATAGATTGCAAGTGCTGGGATGGTGTGACTGAAAAAGACTTGCGTCTTGAGTGTCTCACACTGATAAGATGCCAGTCTCCTGGCTGTAGAGACACAACATGTTGGTCTGGAGGCCACCTGCAGGTAGAAGAAGCGCCTGGCCCTGTTGTGACGGGAGGAAGGCTCTTCACAGTCTACTGAGCACGTAGCTGCTGTGACCTTTTTTCCCTCGCAAGGAAATTAACGGAGAAAGACATATATGTGACTCAGAGCCTTTATTCTTATTTGCCGATTTTCTGTGCAAAACCTTCCACAACAATGGAGAAGAGAAGAGGCACGTAACGATGATTTCGGTTTTTATTCATAGAACAATCAGTGAAACCCCTCCAGCGTACAAACAACAGTGAGGAATCCTCATCTGAAATGTTTCTAACAATATATCTGTCCACCTCGACCACCGCCTCACGCTGTCACTCCTCTAACATCAGAATATCACCAAGAGCCTTCTTTGTTGGTTTTTTCATCTTTAGACTGCGAGAGTTGTTTCCAGCTTTAGATAGCAACAGCAACCCACTCGTCAGCATCAGATTTAGAGATTTCTCACGGGGTTATTTTTGGAGATGGAGCTTTTTTTGAAGTTCAGAAAGCCATTTACTTTTACTGAGAAATTTGAATAGCTATTTCTATTTCTATAAACATGTTGCCTAAAAACGGCATGGAATGGAAACTCAATTATGGAAACCCCCCCCCCCCCCAGTCTCCTCACTGAATTAATACACACACGAGTGTGTGCAGCAGGTTAGATTGAGTTGACTGTATTTTATTGCTTTTATGGAATAAAAAAGCACATTATGATTTCATTTGATTATTTTACACACAAAGATGACTGGTCTTTTTAAGCCGGACACGTCCCTTCCGCGTATCTGCAATCGATCTGTGAGACCTTTCAAAACCATTTGCTCCAGTCTTATCATGAAAGGGCACGCCGTGGATAAGCACTGCGGTTCATTTGTGAACAGAGGCCTGCTGGGGCCCAGTCAGACGTGGTGATCGGGCTGACAGGATATTGATTGACACGTTTGGGAGCTCCGGCACAGCAGCTGTGAGCTGTTGTCCAAGGTAGACAGGCAGGTCACATGGGGAGGGGGGTTAGAGGGGACTGAAAGAAGGATAAAGAAGGCGATAGAGAAAGCAACACCAGGCTGACAGAGAAAAGAAAAGAGGTGACAGGAAGTAAGGGAGATGGAGGAGGAGCCGCATGACTGGACCGTCATTGCATAATCTACTTCCATTAAATCGATCCTTTGCTCGGTTCCCAGTGATCGAGAGTCCACTGTTCCCACACTGCTGTTTGGATCTATACTAAGGGACTTTCAACTTTTCTCTCCTTTATTGTTGTTTTTTCTTAAAACAATTCCCTGAGGTTTCATAACCGCTCGGATCAGTCGAGTTACTAAATGCGTTTGCCTTCTGATCTCCAGAGCTCGATGAGATTATTCCTGCCGGGGTCATCTTTCTCTGAGTAGTGATTGCCACTGCAGTGAGTACCAGGCTGCATCTCATCTTTCTCTGCTTCTCCTTTTTGCTTTTGTTTCGTGTTCCCGGGCAGAAAGCACAGGATCCCACTGGTCCTGCCCTCATTAGACATGGGCCACAGAGCATGTTCAGATCATGCTAGAAGCTTATCTTTGCATGCTGAGGCAGAATTTGGGAGCACGCTGGGAATCGGGGAGTAGATGGACGGTGTCTGCACACAATGTACACATTTCATGAAGCACGAGTTTTAAGTTTGGCGGAGTGTGAGGAAGAGGAAGCGTGGTTATTTCTTTCTGGAGGAATCTTGCACTTGCTTTGGAAGACCGACACACCAGATAAAAGTTATTCAACATTTTTTGTACAAACATAAAAAGTGTGCAGGACAAAAAGAAAGCAAAAGCGAAGCAGAGAATTAGTTATGACGAATAGTGCTGTTACCCTTAGCTCTACTGTGTGTATTGGTGTATTTTCAACTACAGTATTACCTATGGATTTTTACACCATATAAAGTTAGTGACCAGCTGTTGAACATAGAGTAGCATTTAGAAGCATTCAGCAGAAAAGAAACCAGCTATTTCCATTGTCAGTTAGTAAAAGGCATGCAAAGTGTGAACATTGGACTTCTACACATTGCTGCTGCTTGTGTGCATGATGTATGTATATATATAGTCAATAGTTTGCCAAACATTTTCAAATGTCATTTTTGCAGCCTTTTGTGCTGCAATACTGCTTGAAACTAACTATAACCAATATTTTTATTTGACCTTAAAATGTGAATTATTACGTGAAAGGGTTTGATGAAGCCACAAATAATTACCATCTCATTCTGCACTTCATTATGTAAAAATTATGTGATTTATCAAAACCGGTGATAATGCTGACTGAAGAGCCATATACTATATATACTTTGCTATTATTTGTATAATAGTATATCTGGGAGCTGAAATGTTGAATGGAGAGTGAACGACATCATATGTCTATGTTCACTCTATGAGCTGGAGACAGAGGTCTCATCTGGTTGTCTTTACCTCATAAACCTCTACGAGGCCTTGTCATTTTCACTCGATTATGTTTGTGGCAGAAAACCATGACTCTATAATAATTGTCCATTATGGAGGCACAAGAGGGAAGGTAGAAGAAACGCATCTGGTCTCATTCAAAAGCCAATCTCTTCTGTGTCCAGCATTAAAACCCTGAGACATGTGCTCGCTCTCTCACTCTCTCACACACACACACACACACACACACACACATTTTTCCCAGTAAGAATCTCACTATGATTAAAGAGGTGTGTCTCGGCATATTATTATGTCCTTTCCTTTCCATTATTTATGAGTTACATTTGAATAGTGATCACAATCTGCCACTGCCATGCAAATGAGCTTGAGGTTACTCAGACCTTTTAAACAGAAAAAGCATTTTTTTCGACATTCAGCAGCCTCTGTTTCTCATGACAGGATGATAAGAAAAGACTCTCTTCTTGGATTTAGGTTTTTTTTCTCTTCAGAATCTCATCAATTTCTGCTGCAGTATATGAGGCTTGAAATGAGGTTATAATTGGGCTTCGGGTGGGGTGATTCACTCCGTCTGATACGGTTAGCGTGTGAGAACATGTCGCAAGGATGCACTTGCACAGGAGCACAACACAGGCAAAGAATAATGTGGATCATCATGGTAGAAATGTGTTAAATAAGGGGCTGTTAGACTGTTTGGCAGGGCGGCAGATGGTTAATTATTAACTTTTATGGCTGCTTTATTGACATATTTGTCTCGACCCGTTCCTCTCCCTCCTCTTTTGTTTTATCTGTTCTCTTGCCACTCCCTCCTTCTCCCACCCTGGAATGACTTTGATAGCTGGCTCACCCTCAAAACCAAATATTATAGAAATGATTAAAAGAAAGCGTGAATCAGCGTCTTCAAGAAAAACGTCACCCTCCTTCCTTCCGGCTCGAGTTTCTCCCTCACCTGGTGACTCTGGTTTCAGGGGAACCGGTTGGTACAGTCACCAGAGAGGCACTCCAAGGGTTTGATGGGTAAATACAGACATTAAGTAACCAGGCGACGGAGGAACTCGCGTCTGAAGAAGGGACTTCCATATTTTTTTCATAGACGCTGATGACAAGACCTCATTCTGGGATGGATAAACGGAGTGTGGGCTCCAGGATGGCAGAAAAGCAGCTGTTCTGGATAAGAGTGCTCGCAGGTACCGTGGGGGAGGTTTCTTTCTGTCCGACAGCAGAGCAGCTGAAAGGCATCGGGGAGGTAGAGCTGGTTTTGATTTCAGCCAATCGGTCGCTGCATCTTATCGGTTGTGGAGAAATGACTCGTCACTTGTGGAACGATGAATGACAAGTTTGAATTGTTATACTTGTAATCGAGTCTTAAATCCCAAATCTGGATTACAGGGATAGCAATTTAGGATAAGTATTTATTGGAAGAAACTCGACTAGGCAGAGCATTAATACAGCTGCGCACAACCGTCATCAGTGCAAATATATGGTAACGTATCGTCTACCTTCGTTGCATTTATAATGATTGTTAGTAGGATCAAATAATTGTGACTTTTCACAGGACCTGTTGACAACTGTAGAATTGTGTTTTGTCCGATGCTTGTTTTTTTGTTTGTTTTTTTCTGAGCGCATGTGGTGCGGGGGAGTACTTCCACTGCAGTGTAGACTGTTTCTGCTCTGGCTTGCGTCTGCTTCTACCAAACACACATAATGTGTAACATGTTAAATGGCTCCACATGTCTAAGCGGCTGAAGTGAACTGTTGAAGTGTAGCGTGAGGATGTATTTCTATCGGTTGGCTGAAGGTGAGGCTCGTGTTATAACTCAGTTGGTGTCGGGCGCCGGAGTCTTTAATTAGAATCATGAGAGGAAATGTGTCAATACCTTTTACACCCGTGCAGTCTGTGCGACGGCACCTGACCCAGGTGTGAACCCCCGAGCTCATGCCTGAGGTGCACGTTGTGTATGTGCACGGGATTTCTGTCGGTTTCTCTTTTGAGAGTTGGTCTGCTTAGAATTGAGGCTGATTCTAAAATATGAAAAACAGGAAGTTGACAGACCGGAAGAGGAAGTTGAGGGTCAGGCCGGTAGCTGGACCAGTAGAGTCTCCCCATCCGATCGAAGTAGGTCGACCCCTCTCAACAACACATTCTTTTGACCTTTATATCCTTCATGCTTGTCGTCACCTGTGTTCTGGTTGAGAGTTAAGATCCTCCTTGTGTTTTCAGGGCTGACACATAACACATCCCCCACTTCAGGAAACAATAGGCCCGTCAGGATTCTGGTCACGTGGCCAAGTTGGGGGGGGGGGGGGGGGGGGGCACAGTTGACGTGGTGGGTTGTCTCAATAGAAAAGCGTCTGATATGGACGTAATGCTTTTGATAAGCTGCTTACGTGTGTTGCAGAATATTCTGAAAAGAGAACTTATATAACAGATTGAGGTACAACGGATTTAGTGTTTACGCGCGTGTGTGTGTGTGTGTGTGTGTGTGTGTGTGTGTGTGTGTGTGTGTGTGTGTGTGTGTGTGTGTGTGTGTGTGTGTGTGTGTGTGTGTGTGTGTGTGTGTGTGTGTGTGTGTGTGTGTGTGTGTGTGTGTGTGTGTGTGTGTGTGTGTGTGTGTGTGTGTGTGTGTGTGTGTGTGTGGACAGGCCTGTCATGAGGAGTCCAGATGGTGAGTGGAGAAAGCCCTTCTTTAAGCTCTGGATATTATACCCCCCTTCACACAGACACACACACACACACACAGACACACACCTCCCCACAACAGTTTGCACAACCCAACACTGAGTTTGTTCACGTGTCACACTTCAAAATGTGTGTAAATCACCCCATAGCATATTGTAACAAGTAAACAATTGAATGTCTGGACAAGACAAAGAAAGATTCACGTCAGGAGCGCAAGGACTAAATTGACCCGTCATTGGTTGGTTTGCATTATCAGATGTTGTGGTCATTTATGAAGTCATTTCAAGCCTTAGTCATACACAGAAGATGATAGTGAAAGTGACACAAGCTGCGTAAACTAAGTCAATCTATCAGATTACATGATCATCGTCTTTTAACATTTTCCCTTCCAAAATGTGCACGATCGTCACTTAAATGCATGTGCAAGGAGAAGAGAGCCTAACGACCCTCGCACACGCCAACGGAGACCTCTGCCTGGTGCGTGTTTTTACACACGTGACGGTTTGGGGCGCTAGTAAATCTACAGTCATGCTAGAACTTCCAATAAATAACAGGGCAAGACAATGAAACCGGTTTTTGGCTGTTGTGATTGGTCGGTGAGCTGTCATCATCAGTTTGATGTCATTTCCAGCACAGTGAGTGCAAAGAAAAAGAATTGGGATAAAGTCAGCTCAACCTTAATTTGCGGGAACAATCGTGCAGCTGTCAACAGATCATCATCCTGCAGCTTGGATGCTTCATGTTAGATCAGACAGAGCGTGTGCGTGCGTGCATTTATGCATTGGGCCCTTCACTGTTCTTACTACGTTCCTATTTTCTCTTTAATCTTTTATGTGCATATTAAAAGGCTGTGTTGAAAGAGCGTTGGCTCTCCCTACAGACTGTGCCCTACATATCACAGACAGACCAATTAGGGTTTCCATCTCCGAGGGGACTGATATTCCTCTTGGTTCTCAAAACAAACACAAGTCCACCCCTGATCTTGATCGGTGCTTCAAAAACCGCCAATATGTCTAGCGCGCCGTCTCGGCTAGCCGAAAATAGACGAAGCTGCTCCTGCTACACTTAAAATGAAACTTGGGGTCGCCTGAAACTCTCAGATGTGTATTCAAGGCTTCTCTGGTTCTTTGGTGACTTGAGTTGTGTTTTGTTGTTGCAGAGAAGAAAAGCAAGGCTGACTGTTTCCCGTCCAAGAACGCTGAGGAGGCCTGCGTGGCGGTGAAAATTGAACACTCCCGAGGTAAGCGGCGCCCCCGTCCCTCCCCTCGCTGCTGCCTCCCTGCTTTTTCATCGCGTGAAGCAGCTCTGCGTGTTCAGCCTGTCGCATGTGACCTGTTTCTGTGGCTCGCTGTCTGTTTTTGATGCACTCCATGGCATGCAATGCTTTGTTACCTGTCAGTTCTCTGATTTCCCAGCGGGGGGGGGGGGGCTGCAGTCCTTTTCACTCTGAGAATTTGAAGCCTTTCAGTCATATTTCCTTATTTTATTTGTCCATATTTGCTCTTCCACTGCCGCAGTGAAGTGAACTTTAAGCCAAAGTTGATGTGATGCAGGATGATGCTGTGAAGGGCACCGCCCAGCTGCTGGTCTCTAAGCTATTGTCATATCACACCTGTGTGTGTGTGCGTGTGTGTGGCTCTGTGTGATAAATGGACGTGTTCTTCCAGCCCCCAGTGTCTCCATATTTTTGTATTTTTAAGAATATAGAATTTTGTCTCCTCTGTGTGTGTACCATGTCACTCCCTTTGTATCCTTTCACTGGTCTGTCTTCTATGTGTTGGTTTATTTCCATCGTGCTCCCACTGTGTGTCTCACAGTGTGCCTTGAGGTCATGTCTTTGAAATAAGAATTTATTTTTATTCGATTCCCAGTCACCAATTTCTTTCACCTCCACCATCAGAAACCCCCAGAGAGTTTTGTTGCCCTGTTTTCCCTCCTGGTGGTTCATCACGGAGGGTTCTAATCTCACGCTGGCCCTTGGATTAGAGGATGAGGCAAGGGTTAATCTGAAGAAAGTCTGGGTAGTTGAACACAAACCGCTAATCCCCCATGCCTGGTGGTGATAGTTATCTGTCCCCTTGTCTGTCACTCACACACACCGCCTGAGCCAACGCCATGGACGCAATGAACGCTTTGTGTACAAGAGCCTGACAAGAACTGTAACTACACACTATAATCTCTATGGCACCAGAAATAGTTAGAAAACCAGTTTGTGTGTGTCTGTGATTCTCTGTGAGTGACTACGTGAGGTGGGAACTTAGTGTTTAGTATCTGGTATGTGCCTCTGAAACTCGAAATGTGAGGCGTGGAATGTATTTTGTCTCATTTTTCTTAAAATGTTTGTTGTACCAACACACAGACACTTTCTGCTCTTCGGGATGCTCCATCTGTGACGTGTTCCTTCTCCCCCCAAATCACCACTACTCCTTATACAAGGGAGAGAGACAATTCATTCAACAAGATGCAGCTGAGGACGATTACACCTCATTATGTGTGTGTGTGCGTGTGTGTGTGTGTGACGGAAAGGAAAATGTTATTGTACCTAAAATAGACAAATCCACTGAAAATGGATAAATAAGCCACAGCTGGCTGATGATCCTCTCCTCTTCTTAGGCTCTGTCCAAATGCTCTGACAAGAAACACCTCAAAGCAGGGTCAGACCTAAAAAAAAAAAAAAAGATTTCGCAGCGTGAAAATCAAGGTTATATTGTGATTACATTTCCAGCATTTCCTGCATAACAGACAGAGGGTCAAAGGTTGCATGCCGCTGGCATCAACCCTGATTGATGACACGAGTCTTCCCTGAATGGACGTGAGACTGAATATTGCTGCACCACTGATACGTGTGGGCGTGAGACGTCAGTTTCGGTTCACCCTTGCACAGCCAACTGGGCAGTTGTGTCATCTTCGTTGCTTAAAGCGTCCACATTTTCCCCATTCATATCTGAGCTCCTGTCCTGCTGAACGTGCTGGTTGTCTAAATGGAATTTAAGGAACGGAATTTCTTTCCCGGTCGAACTGGTTTACTGGAATGCCTCGTTCCTTTTAATCCTCCTTGGTGAGCATGTGAGGCCTGTAGGAAAACATCATTGTGCGTGAATACATATATACGCATGCAAAAACAAGCGCACACAAACAGCGCTCACCTAGTTGCAAATAGCAAGGTGACTATTGAAGCCATATCAGAGCTGCTACAGTTAAATTAAGGCTTCCTGTCCTGCTGTAAGTCATTTCGTGCAACCTTCCTATAGCTCAGAGTTGGTGTATTTCACTACAGCAATAACTCCAACGAGCTAACTTGACCGTCTGAGATGCAAAGAGCCATTCTTCTCACAGCGGAGAAGCAGAACAGAGTCTGAAGTTGCACTTCCCCTGTAATGACTTCTGCAAAAGGTACGTGTAGCTCTTGGTGATAAGTGGCCTGCTCTCTGTGTCCTTTCCTGTCCACTCGTATGTTGTCGGTTATCAGAGGCCTATTCGCACACCTTCTCACTTGTGCCGTCCTGCTCAATTTGCGGACGGGTTTTTCTCGGTTTTCTAGTTTTAGTTTTCTTGTAATGTGCTAGAGGGGGAGAAGTTAATGAGGGGATGATATCAAACGATAGAATAGAGCCTTTGGGCTTCATAATAGATTCAACAGGCAGGTGAGAGAACTGGTGCGTCGGGCTCCAGGCTCGTCAATCATTGATCAGACTAATCAAACAGAAGGAGAAGTGAAGAGGGTGTTATAAAAGCTGTTTGTACACATACAGTTTTTTTAAAACGTAAATGTGCAGAAGCTACCCGTACAGAGGCACGGGGTGTAACCTGTGGCTATCTGTCGATTCCTCTGTAGCTTCTTTTTCTGTTGAAAGTCTCATGAGTGAGCGAGAGTGAAGGCGGAGTCTTGTGCAGCTCCGCGGGTCTCCTCTCTGAGCTGAGTCACTCGCCGACCCTGCATGGGAAGATTGCACAGGGACCTAAATTTAGTGCTCCTCTGGGACTCGAGTACGGTCACAAACAAACTCTCTACAACCATTTTTCTTCTCCGCCTCAAACTCCAGGGTGAGTCTAATAGCTGGGATTCTTAATTTAACAGAATATTGATACTGATACTGATTCCTCCTGGACTGCATCTGAAATTTAGGCTTCTTTAATTCTTTGTTTGATTTTAAAACGTGCGTGCTCTCACAATGACTGTTTAATGTGACATCATCAAATCAACCCATTTGAAGACCACACGGGAGGACATTGTCGATCACAGCTGCTTCACTTAAGCTCACATTTCTGTTGTCTTATCGAATTTATTTCATGACCTAGCTCTGTGGAGTCCATCTTTAATATGACGCATGTGTTAAGAAGAAGCAAAATTGGTAAAAAAATGTTTTAAAAAAAGCCTTGGTGTCAAACATGTCTCACACACACAGTGAGTGGGACACACTGCAGCACAGGAGTGTTTCAGGTTTTGTTTTTAAACCTTTTACTGCAGTTTAAGTGTTTAATTGAGGGCAGATTAACAGTGATGAACCTTCCCACAGCCACAAGGAATACAGTTTGTTTCTATCCGTTACAAAAAAAACAACGTGTGTCTGACTTTTGGTCTCATGTGTCTCAAGTCAGAGACAAAGGCATATACTTGGCAAAAGCAGAGACGTTCACTGACGACTGTCCTAATAAAGACGGACGGCAAAACCAAAAAGCAGTAGAGTCAAAAAACTGGTGGAACTCTCACTTCAAAGACAAAGTGGAACAGACAAAAGGAGCACACAGGGTAAACACACAATGGAGCTTATTGGATACAGGTGAAACTGATCAGGGCAGGGTGTATAATCACACACACACACACACACACGAGGGGAGGAACTAAACCGTGTGAAATGAGAGGCGAGTACCAACTGACCGCGGCTGGCCTGCAGCGACTCACTCATTTCAGACGCTTTTTGGTGATGCATTCCATGACAGGTAAACCTTTTAGAGGCAAGATGAACTTTAGAAGAGGCTTGGTTCTTTAATCTCGACGGCTGCACTACTGCCCACACCACCTGACCTTTGAGATGACACTTGTCGTTGGTTGCGCTCGCTGTGCCGTTTTGAGATTTCTTGAGATTGGAGCAGAGGCCTTCAGGCTCACCCCTCTCAGTGGGGAAGCCAATCGTCAGGAAGTAACAGCCTAGTTGCCATGGCAGCAAGTCTAAGCATCCTCCAAGGACGAGGAGGCGACTGTCTCGGTTTGACTCGTCAATTCCTCGCTTCCTTGACTGCAGCAATGTTTCGGTTTCTATGTAAATCAGATGAACTATTCTGTTAAAGCTCTTTTTAGTCGTGCAGTGAGGACCCAGAAGATGGAGGCGTGTATACAACATATAGTACTTCTTGGTGTTCTAAATCTAGCCATTGTCCAGGATGAATTCCTTCCTTGTTTCTAACAACAAGTCTCAGCCAAAAGGGCTCCTTTCGCTGCACACAGATGGAGGAGGAGAATCAGAGTGTTTCCGCAGGGTGGCGGCTGGCTGCTCCTCATTCACACCCGTCTGTCACTTGAGCCGAGCCAGCTTCAATTCTGAGAAGAGGCCAGAATGTGTGTTACCGGGAGCTGCAGTGCCTGCCGAGCAGGAGACTTCCCCCTCCGAGAGAGTAAAGTTCCTGTTTGTCCTGAAACAGAACTGGCTGCGCTTCCTTCCCCCCCCCCCCCCCCCCCCGATGGCTCAGAGAGGAGCTTAAGGGCCGTTGATCTGACCCTACGTTTGCATCTCTGTGCTTTACTTGCAGGGTAGAGGGGGACCGATCGGACCCCCTGCAGCATTCCAGGGTCAATGTCAGCAGGCGGAGGCTTCCTTTTCAGCCAGATGTGTGTAGTCGGGCACACACGTTTTTACTTGATAAATTCGTATGCTCCCTTGATGTGGCCACGGGGTGAAGCCGAGCACACGATCAAGAGAAATTCCTGAGGCAGACTTCCGAATGGATTGGTAATTTTGGGGCCATGTTCACAGAGAACCCAAGCACAGCATGGGGCTGTTTCTATTCAGACACTCGGCTCGAGCTGTTTTCTTACGGTTGGGCTGTAGAAACCGATGCCGTGACTCTGTGGTTGTTGTTGTTTTTCTCTTTCTGTTTTAAGACTAGTGAGATAAAGATCAATTTTGCGCATATGAATAAGAGGCTGTAAGCGCTGTTTGGTCAAGTAGCAGCAAAATATCCTTAAACAAACTGCATCTGGAAGGAAACACTACATCTATATTTATAATGTTTTTCACTGTTGTTCAGATACTTGATGGCAACACTAACAAAGAGGTTTCAATTGTTTTTTCAATTATTTGGCATATTCAAAGAAATGTATTTCATTATGAATAAATATATAAATAAATTGTGAAAGTAGCTGTCCTTCAAATAATCCATCAATTTAGTTTATCACATAAGACAAAAAACAGCAGCATGAGCCAATGGGCCTCGGTAATGGTAATTATTTGTAGCTTAACTAATATAATAGTTTAAGATGACTTTTATGCTAATGGCTTCATTGGCTAATTGTTTCATATAATCTTGATTTGTTTGTCCAGAAGAGCGGAAGACAATTTTTCTGAATGAGACATTTTATATTCATTTGGGCCTCTCAAAGACAGATGCTTTTAGTTTGATCTATTTTTGGACATGAGACCGTGTCTATCAAGGAATGTAGATCTCTTGTCAATGATTTATACAGGGATGGAAAATGTCTCTTTCCATATTAGCATCAGTGTCAAACCGAAGGGGAGGACCCATCCTTCCAGTCTGCGGACTGTGGCCCTTGAAAAACGGAGCATATACATATAGTTTTTTGCCAATGTAAGTCTGTATCTTTTACGCTCCACACTATTATTCCACTACACTCACTGTTTATTCATACCTGTTGTCCAAGCCTAGCTCCATCGATTTCTGCATCCAACTCGTACATCAGTGTCGCTTGTTGACCACCTTAAATGCAAAACTAATGGACTAATACCCTGTGAAATAATGAGAGCACCATACATGGAGATTTGCCTTTTAAGTGCACACGTTTCACTTGCATGTGCTTGTGCGTGTGTGTATGCCGTTTGGTTTAAAGGGAAAGAGAGACGTAAACACTGCCCGTCTGTGTCTGTAGCGCCATTAAGTCAGTCTGCTCTGTCTAAACACTGATGCTGTACCATCTGTAGCCAGCTGGTCTGCTAAAAGCCGCGCCGGAGCTGATCATCAGCTGGATGATTAGCTGGATGAACAACTGAACTGACACTCTTCAGTATTTACCCTGCAGCTGTTTATCATAAGCATATTTGCAGCCATGAATAAGTAGAGCAGGCCCTGTAGTAGGAAGGGAAGTGGTATCGGAGGAGGTCTTTCCGTGTGTGAGACTCAGTTCTTGGGTTTTTCCTTTTTTATTACTGCAATTCCACTTACTTTAGGTCAAATATTTCAAAACGTTGCGTTTCCGTAAGTCAGCTCTCTTGCATCAACCAGAGAGTTCCAACGTGGTGTAATTATCATACTATAGTGACTGAAGAAGAAAAGATGCAGCGTTGGGGCCTGTGTATCTACGCTCTGTCAATGGACCTGCCAAGTGTTTAGTGGTTCAAATGACACACTGTCTGGTGTCCAGCTGCTCCTGTCCCTTGTTAGCAATACATTTTAGCTTTTGCTCATTTTGAACGGAGGCTGATGAGATGCTCTGGTTGTAATGGTCTCTCTCTCTCTCTCTCTCTCTCTCTCTCTCTCTCTCTCTCTCTCTCTCTCTCTCTCTCTCTCTCTCTCTCTCTCTCTCTCTCTCTCTCCCTGTCTGTCTCTGTGTGTCCTTCAGCTCTCGGCAGCAGCCCGGCGGGCGAGAACAGCAACCCACCCAGTGTGCAGGCGTGTCTGAGTCGAGCGGGCCTTGGGACGACTGACCGGAGCAGAGGGGGAGTCAATGGAAGAAGCTCTTGGTGCAGGCCCCGGCAGCTTTCTAAACCCAAAGGTGCGCCCTCGACGGCTCACAACCATTAGGGTATTGGTCCATGAGTCACGTGTGACCCCTGATTGTTTGGTTCTCCTGCTGTGTGGCAGGAGGAATGTCAGTCTGTGACTCCAGAGAAATCTGTGAAAGCAGGAATACGCCTCCATAACGTGGCCTAGTATCGGTGCACCTTGAGCCTCGTTCTTTTTTTATTCGAGTTGAGCAAATCATTGTACGCAGATAAGGCGACAGACAGCACCGGCCTTACACAAAGGGAACGTGAATCCTACAAACAAGGTGGTGAGACTCACGTATTCTATGCTCAGGTCGGCCACTTGTCTCCAGGGAGTCAAGTAAAGCTCGGTGTGTTCTGTGCGAGGTAACAGTTGGGGGAGCTTATACTGCCACCTTCAGGTCCACACTTGGACTTTTTTCCCTCATGAGAAAAATATAAGACAAATCAGCCACCAATCTACCGGCATCCAAAGATCGTCTCTAATTTATACCGCTGTCTTCTGTGCAGTGCCTCCAAAGCCGCCACATCTCCAGAGCCCGGTGACGGAGGTCAAATCCCCGCTGGGCCACCTCCACAAAGCACCACTGAAACTGGGCATGGAGGAGGGAGGAGGAGGAGGAGGAGGAGGAGGAGGGGGGAGAGGAGCTGTGAACCGGGAGAAAGTCAAAGAGAAACACTCCAAGGTCTCAGACCTCATCAACCGCTTTGAAGAGAACAGGTAGGGCCTCTTTGTTTGTTGTTTTCACTTCTCAGAGGGAAACTTTTAAGGGAATAGAAGCTGTAAAAAAGATGTTATTAGATTGTTAAAGATGTTCGTCAGTGCAAGTGTACGATGCAACTCATTATCTCACCGCCTGAGACCGGCGATGCCTTTTGATTATTTTTTTATTTTTTTTAAAACCATGACAAATTGGTTCCGGTTGAATAACTCCATCTACGCTGCTTCACGGCTTTTGTAACAACACAACCTCACTCGGGCTGTCGTAACCGCGCTGACGGAAAACTTTAGTCTTTTCTTACGTTTCCTATACCGGTTGTTTCAAGGATGAAAAGCAGAAGTCCCTCGTTGATGTGTCTTCAGCCTGACTCGCTGATAGCAGCACAGGCGAGAGCCGTAGGCCGAACGAGACGAGATTAGCCGCTCGACGCGTTAGCGCAGGGGATGAAGGGAGATTTGTGCCTCAGTCGGCTGTGGGACGAGATGAAGCCCAGGAGAATGAGGTAAGGATCTCTCCGACGGTCTGAACTGTTCAAGCCTTTACTTTGAAATTGTAGCCTCCGTAGTTACGGGTGGGATTTAAGAGTTTTTTTGGCTTTGCTTTTACTACGTCTGTTGCAGGAAAGAAGGCTTACCGGCTTGATTTCTTACAAGTTTTGATTGGAGCTGCAGCTCTGTGTATGTGAGAGAGGCCCAATGAGAGCAGCAGGAGGCACAACAATGGTTGCCTTGTGCCTGCTCCTTCTACAGTTGAGGCCAAAAATATTCGATCTGCGGCAGAAGCAAAAATGTCACTCAGTGTCTTCGGTCTAGTAGCCTCAAATTCAAGACTCATCCCTGGCCTGGATGTCACAAAATCCAACTCCATCCAGCGCTTTCGCCCCAGTTTTTGTCACATTTAAAAGTGTTTGAGGCAATCAGTGAAATCGGGGGTATCCCTTCCATTCAGACTCAGCGGGGATTAGCCCTCCAGCGGAGAGACACGCCCCCAGAGAACAGAATTACCCTTGTATACTAATCTGGTTCACATGGCACTTGAAGGCACCTTAAAGGACTGCCACATGGCAACCGCAGGCGCTCTTAATTCTAGTCCACTTCAGCCTATTTTAAAACTCTGTCATGTACTGCAGCGCTTACTGTGCTATTTATACGCACAGCGGAACCACACCTGCACACAGTGTGTGCAGGATAGAACACCGTTTACAACCCAACACACCTGCACACACACAGTGTGCAGGTGTGTTGGGTTGTAAACGGTGTTCTATCCGGTGGCAGCTCATCGTGCTCACAGGCAGACCGACATCCCAGAAGTGAATAATCGGTGAAGTGTTTCACCAGCCCCTCGTTGTTCCTCTATTCATACACGCTTCCTGTTTCACTGTCTGCTCAGTGTTGTGCTCATCACTGCGCACCGTGATGAGCACAACAATGCGCATCGCACAGGCGGAAAATCTCCTGCTTGGCTGAGGATTTCTGCACGTTGGGTCACTCGCTTCCAGAAATAGTAAGTGCTTTCAGTTCAGCCCATATCCGATTTGATTTATTCTTCGAACCAGAAGCGAGAGCGGCAGAGGCGAGCCGAGCTGCAGGGTCTGCAGAAGGTCGCTGCTTGCTTTGAGACTGGAGGCCCGGAGGGTAGTTAACAGCAGGGAAACAGCTGGACTGACTACCGATGCAGGAAGTAGAGCAGCTGAATGGCGACATTGTGCGTGTTCGTACACATGCGGTGTTTGTGTTCTTAATCTGACTTCCGCTGAAGAGCCCGAGCTCCGAATGGTCTCGTGCAGACGGTTTCATTTTACCCGGGTTGAGGTGGAGGTGCTGCAGTGCAATAAACCACGCCGGTTCTCCTTGGAAGTAGGACAGCATGTACCTCTGGGGAGTAGCGCTGTTCCTCCTCCTCATTACTCTACCTCCATTCTATCTTTGCACACACACACACACTTCCTCTGCGGTACACAGGCCCTCAGTAGCCTCATGAGGCAGAAGGAGGTTTGTGCATCTCCAGTTTTGTTTTAAACTCTCTCACTAGGTTGCAAAAGCCATCTGCTCACCGACGAGGTGCACGCACCCCGACCAACGTGCCGGCTTGAGCAGCTACTGAAAAGCGACTTTTTTTTTGTTCTACTATTTATTTTTGCGTGAAGGGGGGGGGGGGGGGTTTGCGCTCTTGACCAACTTCCTCCTTTCCCCTGCGGCCCTTTTAGCGGCGCGGAGAACAAGAGAGACAGCTCGCCGCTCAAACAGATCAACAAGTCGTCGGACGGCAGCCCGGCTCACCGGGCCTTCCAGCGGCAGACGGAGCCCGGCGGGACTCGGGAGAACCGATCCTCTGCGCCCGCCTCGCCGCCCGAGGATGCCCACAAACCGGCGGCTAACGGGACGCTAGCTCAGATGGAGCAGGACAAGGAGGAGGCGGACGTCCCGGGGAGGAACGGCGACGGCGTGAGGACGGAGGCCGGCGGGCTGGTGAACGGGGACGAGGGTCACGGGAGCACAGAACCGACGGGCGACTGTTCACCTCCACAAACGGAAAGGACTGCTGCAGGAAGTGCTGAGGAAGAGAAAGAGAGAGAGGAGGAGGAGGAGGACAACGACATTGGGACTAAAATAGAAAGTGAGCTTAGGAACGAAGAAGGGAGCACCGAACCTAAGGTACGTTACCGTGACCCTTCTGTGTTGTGTGCATTCATAGGTCGGCCGAGGCCTCCTTGCTCTCTGAAAGGTCGGTATTCACTTTCCTCTGGGCTTCGGGCACAAGCAAATCTTCTGAACTAATTCAGCTCTGGGTCTCTCAAACATTGTATGGGTAGAGTTACAAGGGTGTTAGTGTGTGTGTGTGTGTGTGTGTGTGTGTGTGTGTGTGTGTCATTGTGGGAGTAAACTGGCGTGGGCGGCAACCGAAACACACACGAGTCCCATGAGCGTGTGTGGGGGATGTTTAGTAGGTTATAGTTATGGTTTGTTTTACATCAATTGGCCTCACACACACGAAGCGCTGGGCTTAATCGTGCCTTTGTTTGATTGTGATTTTGTGTAATTTCCTCTCTTCCGTACTTGAGCATCAGCTCAGTGTTAAGGACACACACACACACACACACCAGCTACGTTCTGCTGCACGCAGCAACAGTAGAACGAGGTTCAACACGAGGCTGTGTCCAAAACAGCCGACAAGTCACCTGTGCATCATGCAATAATCGCATGATGCACAGTGAACATTTAATAACTGAAATGCAGAAAACGCAACAGGTAGATGAGCTCGCTGGGCTCAACAAAACAGGAACTTGCAGAATAATCTTACTTTTAATACTACCAGATTTGTAAGACCGATGACTGTTTTCAGGAGACCAATGAACAGAAGCTGTTTAAGATTGCCAGCGAGCTTTTGCACACAGAGAAGGCCTACGTGACGCGACTGAACCTGCTGGACCAGGTGAGGAACTTTGTGGCCGCTACAGTTCACTTCTGTATTTCTTAACCGTTTCGCAGTAACGCAGCAGGGGAAACCTTATGAACTTTATCACAATAATTTGTCCCTCACCAGTTGTGCGTTGTATACAACTCTTTTCAGGTATTCTGTGCCAAGCTCATGGAGGAGGCAAATAAAGGCACATTCCCTGTGGACGTAGTGAAGAACATCTTCTCAAACATCAGCTCCATCAACGCCTTTCACAGCCAGTTTCTGCTTCCGGATCTGGAAAAACGCATGGGAGAATGGTGAGCTGGGGCCTGTAATGAAATGGGCTTCACTATCCTGGACATTGTCCTTTTTTTAAAACTCTTGAAACACTACTACAATGTCATGTACACATTAGCTTGAGAATTAGTTACAAATATGATAAATGTTACAACAAATAGAAAACTCCAACACTGCACTTTCCTAATTCTCTCTCTGCCTCACAGGGAGTCCACGCCTCGCATTGGAGACATCCTGCAGAAACTTACACCTTTCCTCAAAATGTACGCAGAGTACGTGAAGAATTTCGACAAGGCCATGGAGCTGCTGAAACAGTGGACTGATCGATCGCCTCAGTTCAAGGCCATCATACAGGAGATCCAGGTACTACACACCCACTCCCTGTCCAGGAAAATGCATCCTGAGATGGAGCTCAAAGGTCAAGGTCACTGTGACCTCACAAACCTCGCTTTTTGGGGTGATATCTTCACTTGCTAATTGTGTAATGGGATACCTGCTGGAATTTAAGACTGAGACTGATACTAACTGGCAAAATGCAACCTGATGGGTTGGCTGAGACGGTAATTGTAGTTTCTGGGGTTCTTCCTGTAAAGAGTCAAGAGGTGTGTGGCTTCCTGGCGCTTCAGCACCACATGTTGGAGCCCGTGCAGAGAGTCCCTCGCTATGAGATGCTGCTTAAAGACTACCTGAAGAAGCTGCCTCAGGACGACCCGGACCGGCGGGATTCAGAGAGTAGGTCTAGATGCACAGTGTTCCCACTGTAGAATTTCACTATACTGAGGTAACCCCTCTCTGTCCCCCGCAGAATCATTAGAAATTATCGCGACAGCAGCTACTCACTCCAACAGCGCCATTCGAAAATCCGTAAGTAAAGACGTTTAAAATCATTTTTTTCTTTCGCAGTTAAACCGAGGGACTATTTCAGACGCATTAACATCCAACTAAACTTAATGGTGGCATCCTCATTTAGGATAACCTGAAGAAACTGATGGAGATATACGAGATGCTGGGTGAGGAGGAGGACATTGTCAACCCCTCGAACGAGTTCATCAAGGAGGGCCACATCCTGAAGCTGGCGGCCAGGAACACCTCGGCCATGGAGCGGTACCTCTTCCTGGTGAGGGGAACCGCCCGGCATTACCACCTCTTCTTGTCTAATGGGAAGAAGAAGAAAGAAGGAAAAAAACGTGCTGAGGCGAGACTTACGTCCGGGCTGTTTCTGATTAGCCTCAGGCCCAATGTTTCCCGTCTGCGCACAGGTTACCTGCAGCGCTGAGCGACTGTGCCATGAGCCCCTACCGCCGCAGCGCTGATTCATGCACGGGGAGAAAAAAAAATACAAACGTTTTTGCTTCTTTTTCTCGCCAGTTCAACCACATGCTGTTGTACTGCGTGCCCAAGTTCAGTCTGGGGGGCACCAAGTACACGGTGAGGACGCGGATCGGCATCGACGGCATGAAGGTCCTGGAAACGTCCAACGAGGACTACCCTCATACCTTCCAAGTGTCGGGAAAGGAGAGGATGCTGGAGCTACAGGCCAGGTACGTTTTACACGGAATTATGAGGTTCTTTAAAAAAATATATTTTGGGGTAAACTGCAGAAACATAGCCCCTCCCACATTTAAGTATGTAATCTGGAACATATACAGTATCATTTCACATAGAAAACCAAAATGCTGAGTGCTGTGTTGGTATGAGCTGGTGTTTCATAAGCAGATAAACCTGCATAAATAGGTCTGAATGTTTATGGTTTTTATTTATCTTTTCGCAGCTCGGAGCAGGACAAGGCCGACTGGATTAAGGTACGGCACAATAAACATACTATTTTCCTGTCATCGTTTAATGATGTGTGTTTTCAAACTCCCTGTTGAAAGAGTGACAGGTCAGTCTGACGTTGTCTTTGTCCTCCAGGCTTTCCAGGAGACCATCGAGATCTTCCAGCAGAAAAATGAGTCCTTCAAGAACGCACTGAAAGACGTGGAGGAAGTGTCGGTCAGTTTCACATCCGAGCTGTACAGACACCGCCCTCTGCCCTCGTACTGAGTGTACATATATATATGTTTGTTTATTTTGCTACAGAATGCAGAGCTGGGGAAGCGGGCCCCTCGCTGGATCCGAGACAACGAAGTGACGATGTGTATGAAGTGCAAGGAGTCTTTCAATGCGCTGACGCGGCGGCGGCACCACTGCAGAGCCTGCGGTTATGTAAGTCTTTAAACATTCAGAGCATCAAATGTGAAAAATCTCCCTACCCTGATTATTTTTTTAAAGGTCCCCTTTTGAATAAAAGACAGACTTTAACACCTGAACTTTTACAGTTCCCACAGTTTTCAGTCAAAAAATGATGATGCCATTGTTTTTTTTCCAGCTTTCTGCTGCTAATCAAGCAAAAAGCCCCAAAATATGAATTAATTAAGACATCAAGTCATGGTCATAGCGAAATAGTCACATGTGATTCCATGATGCTTAAAAAAAAGCTGCATTTCTTTAATGAAACAAGCAGCCCTCTCTAAAAATGTCTCTTCTCTCTTGCAGGTGGTGTGCTGGAAATGTTCAGACAACAAGGTTGCGCTTCAGTACGACAACAACAAGACGAACAAAGTCTGCAGAGACTGCTTCTCTATCCTCACGGGAGAGACGAGATCCGAGGGCAAGAAGAAGGGCATCCTGGAGGTGAGGGGGAGACGCCGAAGCGTACACCTACACACACCCGCGCAGAGATTTCCCGTGGTTTCTGTGCTAATATATGCCCTCTTCCTCGCTGTGCAGATCGAGGCGGCTCAGATCACAGGCAGCAGCATCATGTGCGGCTTCCTGCAGTACTGTGAGAAGAACAAACCTTGGCAGAAGGTGTGGGGCGTCATTCCCGAGAAGGAGGGTCTGGTGCTCTACCTCTACGGCGCTCCGCAGGTACAACGCACGCAGGCCTGAATGTCTCCGTCCTTCGAAATCCTAAATTAATCCCTGATCTCCTCCCCCCCCCTCCCCTCAGGACGTGAAGGCCCAGTGCACCATCCCCCTCCTGGGCTACTGTGTGGACGACAGCGCCCGGACCACGGACCCCCCGGCAAGCTTCCGCCTCTCCCAGTCCAAGTCCGTCCACAGCTTTGCTGCCGACAGCGAGGAGCTCAAGCAGCGCTGGCTCAAAGTGATTCGAGTGGCGGTGACGGGGGAGGTGCCCGAATGCCCTCAGACCAACGAGGGCAACGCCAACCTGACGGACAACAACAACTCGCACGACGCCGGCAGCGACAGCTCATAAAGGGGCGAGAGAGACGCAGGAGGTGCAGACGTGTACTAAGTATAGAAGCTCACCCTACGTGCTGTCCTTGAACTTGAAGACAAGTGTGAGGGGGGGGGGGGGGGGGGACTCGAGGATCTGGGCTGGATACGCTGCTCTACCTTGCCCCTCTCGGGTTTCCCCCCCCTTTTGTTTTGGGTTTTTTCCTTAAACCCACTCAACGACGCTCTGACTCACTGCTGGAGCTGTGCAGGATGACTAAAGGACACGACTAGTGCAATTGACACTAGGACAGAGGGGACTTCCCTCAAACTGGGGCCCATTAGGACAGCTCAAAGTCTTGATGTGTTCCTCTGGAGCTGGTGGAGTACCACGGACGTACACCGCTCCCTGTACAGGATGTGAACTACAGCAAAAGGACAGAAGTCTGCGTCTGCTGGTGCTGTGACGCAACTCTGCGGACGGTATAAATGTTTTTTTTTTGTTTGGTTTTCACAGAGTAACATTTGTGTTGTGTACATAAATCAATCTCAAACTTTTGTTTTGATAACATAGAAGACATATAAGTACGATAAAGTATTTACAGTATGTGCCCCGTTCTTTGCTTAAGATGGTTCTAAAGCTGTGAAAAAGAATCATGTGGTTGGATAACGATGACCTCATCTCCCTCTCGCGTCCCTCGGTGAGGCCTCCTCGTCCATCTAACGCTTTCCAACACTCTGGTGCACGTAGGCTGATCCGTCGTAGTGTGTCTTCTATGCAGCAATGAAACCAGTTTGCCAATCGAACCGTTTTTTTAATATTTAGGCATCCATCCATAGCAGGGATCAATTGTGAGGGTTTTATATTTTAAACAAAGCAGCAGAGGCTGCGATAACCTTGTATACGTTTTATTTAAGCCAACTGGAGCCTAAAATTCCCACAATGCAATTTAGCAGCACCTTTCATAAAGCCTTGTTGGCCAGCTAAATGCTGAGGCTTTCATGGCCATACCAAGAGTCCGGCCTAACTCCGGATAACCCTGAAGATGTCAGTGACATCATGGGGGGGGGGGCTTTAGCAACCGAACAAAAGTAGTTCTCTCCATGACGGGTAAAAGAGGAACTTTGGTAGAAATAGCACACGGCAACCAGAGCAATGTGCTCTGACATGTGATGGAAAATGCAAAAAACTGAGGATGAATGTTGAAGCTTAACGAACAGGACACCTTTCATGTGGAAGGGAGATGAACCGGGACCATCAGGTTTTCTATGAAAAGCCAAAGCAGAACAATCACGGATCAAGAAAGCTGGCGTAAGAAATGTACATGTTTTTTTTAATGCTGTAATTTTATTTAAAGTAATTTATAGAGTATGATGAGCACGATGTTTAAGAAGTAGCACAAATTTGTTCCATTAAAGAAGCAAAGTAGGTTGATTGGCCTTTTTCTCCACTAACCCATCGGCTGTAGCTCCAGTAGACGAGCCGAGTTCACCTGGAGTTCCCTCTGTGCTCACCTGAGTCCTTCCTCTCTTAATTTGTTCCCCTTTCTAACTATTCAAATAATAAAGAGCACAAAACATCTCTGAAAGATCTGAATGTATATCCACATTTTTGTCCTCATCCCCACTGACATTTGAGGATCAACGCACTTTACAATCTTATAAAAGTGCGGCTTAAAATAAAAACAAGATTAAATATGCAATCTTGCGTGTTTGTATTGTATGAATTTCTTTCTACAAGACATTGTAGCTCAAGCATTGTTATAAGTGCGACATCTGGTCACAAATCAGTGATGCTACTTTCACAGAGAAATGTCTTGTTTTGGTTCCTCGTTTCACTTCTCCCACTGAGAGGACATGCACAAGTTGAAGATTCTCCGTGGTGTCAAGAGTCAAACAGGAAGAACCTTTAAACTATCCTCACCTTGTGCATGGCAACAGATAATGACCAGTATTTAACGGATTTAGAAAAGTTTTATTTTCACAAAAAAAAAAAAGCATTATCTTGAGTAAAAACTCGTTGCACTAGTTCAACAAAATTAGGACAGGTCACCGATGTGCTGAGATGGCATTTAGATCTCACAATAGTCAAAAGGAGTGATGATCCCTGCAAAAACCACCCGATGGTGCTTGAATCCATAATTTTCGGGTGTTGCTTGGCAACAGTTTTGAGTCGATTTTTGGACAGTCTTTGTGTTGTGCGTCTCAGCTCTTGGGCTGTCGGAGCAGGCCACGGATCCTGCGAACCAGGGCCTGGATGAAGGTGTAGCGGGATCGCACCTGGCTGTACAGACCCTCCACCTCCAGCAGCTTCCTCTGCAGAGCCTCTCCGAAGCCTGCGGCCATGTCGCTCTTCAGCTGCAGTCAACAGGGAGCAGACGAGGGGCATGTCGGTGAGAACACATGTAACCACGTGCACAACGTTTGTCTGGGCACCGTGCAAAGTGGATATGACGTGTTGTCGATGCTCAGTGGGCAAATCTCTTACCAGGTCTAGGTCCTGGCGGCTGACTCTGGATAAACTGATGCCACGACCTCCACTGGCCTGCAAGCCGCCAAACGAGTCTGAAAAACGTCAAAAGGGAAATGAATGAAGTGCACAGAGGTTTGCGTGTGAGTTTTCTGCGCACTGCTCATCGTGTCGGGTTGCTTTACACGTGCACACATCTGTGGCATGTTGTCTCACCGTCTGTGAGACGAGATCTATACAAACTGGCTCCGGGCATCAGGGCGTCTTTGGGGTCGGTGGGAGTACAATGCAACAGGTAGTACTCCAGGTGGCGCCACAACACAAACAAACAGGTCTCGATGACGTCTGAGGCAGGGCAGGTTAAGGCAACTCAACATGTGGCACTTCTACATGTCTAGCTAGTTGTCAAAGACAGTTAAAAAAATGTATATATATATTTTTTTTTTTAACACTGCCACCCTAGGAGAGGGATCTTTATTCTGTCGCTCCCGCAAATGTCAATTTGAGGGTTCCGGGAATAATGTTATGCAGGCCATTATACCAAATTATACCATTATACCATTATACCAAATTGGCAAATTGGTCATTTGTAATTTTGGACCTAACAAAATGAATGGAATTGAATACTGGTGGACAATATGAGAGTCCTGTGACTAACACTGTGCCAAAGGGCCAAAGGATACAGGAGCACAGGGACAGCAGCTTGGCTCGGTTGTTGATCAGCTGGACCAGTCGTCTCTTGGCCAGTAAGCTCCTCTGGACGGATGAGATTTTCTCCACCCCTCCCGGGCCCAACACCAGGCCTTGGCACAACTGCAGAGAAGACACTTGTGGTTACACCTCTGGACAATGCATGCTTTTGTTTGCCTCCACTTCAAAAATGTGCCTTTAATGTACAGCAGTGTGGCGAGCGTGAGAACGAATCAGTGTCGTTGGTCCGGCTTTACCTCCTTGAGCTCATCGGGAGGCAGCTGATCCAGGGTCTGCAGCTTGCCCAGGCTTTGTCTGTGACTCTGGTGGAAACGGAAGAAATCTGCAGTGCTGTTCTTCAGCAGGTAGAGGACCAGACCCAGGCTGGGGACCCGGGAGTAAGCCATCGACGGCAGAGTGGAAGACAGATCTTAAAAGAAAATCAGAGCTGCGGTTCAGTCTCATACTTGTAGAAAGGGTGCTGGATATGACATGCTAATTTGTGGTATAAAGTTAAAGGAAATAAGAAAATTTTTTTGTGTAAGGAACAATTCAAAAACAGGGGAGGATTCTTCTTGGTAATGGCAGCGTCACCGACCTGTGCGACCTCCGTCCCTGCCAGCTGGCTCGCTGCCTGACGGGCTGAAGAGGCAGATGCTGAACTGGGCCTGGGCTGAGCTCTGCAGCAGCAGCGTTTGGCAGTACTCCATGATGTTAGCACACACCTAAGGACACAGGACAGCACCGCTCAGGTCAGACTATGCAGTACTGAGGAATAATCATGGCAGCGCATTCGTGACTCAGCAGACGTTAGGTTAGTGGCATTTTTACTGTTGGAATATACGCAAAAGCTGTAGTTGGTAGACTCCACCACCCACACCATATAGCTCTCACCATTTCATTTATACAAGACTTTATGACCGACCTGTTGCATGGCAACCTCAATCTCCTCTCGTCTTTCTGCAGAGTCTCCAGGTGCAGCGATCTCGGCCTGCTTTAGCAACCTCTCCCGCTCGCTTCCCGCCAGACGGCCAAGCAGCGTCAGACAGAGACGCTGAAAGAATAAACCCACGCATTATCAACCGTACAATTCACACATTGGAATGGGTGTGCAGTAGCAAGAAGCAAAAAATGCATTAATAAGATACATGACGGGGCTCACCTGAAATCTGTTGATGTGTCCCTGGAACTCCATGAGAACAGCACTGTTGACCTCCCCACTGGTCTCAAGGGCTCCTGAGAGACAAAGTCGCACATGAACACCACCATTCGCACAGTGTCTGAATGTGAACATCTGGTCTGCACAATGGAAAGAGAGCAAAGTGATTCAGCAGGGAAGAGGGGCTGTAGTACTGTACCTGGCAAAGCGGTCTTACTGATGATGCCAGTGAGCAAAGAGAGCTCCTGCAAAGCTCCCATGCTGAGCTCCTGACAGCGCAACAGCGACTGGATGGTGTCGGCATGCACTATCAGCCACTGAAGAACCTGGACACACAAACACACACAAACCGAAATGAAAGATAACACTGCATTATTTGATTAATTAAATAGTATTTCAAATGAGCATTGATCAGACTGGGGTCTAAAGACACAAAACAACATGTTTGATGTAATTGATCATCTGACTCTTTTTATAAAAGAGATAAGAATGGTCAATAGTATTGTGTTTACCTGCGCTGCCCCCTGCTGGTGGTTCATCGTTGTAGAGGTCAAGATCACTTGAAAGAGCCTCAGGGTTGGGAGGAGAATCTGTCTGTAGCGGTCCATGGGGCTGGGGATGAAGCCTGACGGGTCCCTCATCACCCTGTGGACCACCACCAAACACACACAAGTCAAGGCGATGCTAACGAGAGACATTGTAAGAATAGACGTCATCTGAACAATTTGAGGAAGATCACTCACTCACTAGAATAACTGCCCCCCTTCTATTGTGTTGCTTTAGTCAAGAATTACAAACCCAAGACATAGTAGTAATAGAAGAAACCAAATTATTTTTGGTGCATTTTAATCCCAAATTACTAATTTGAAGACCCTTTATTGAGAACACCTTTTCACAGTAATAAAAGCTCACACACTCCGCCACCGCTTTCCTTCTCTCTTCACCTCCATACCTGTGTGCATCGCTGTCAGGTACCATGTCAAACACCTGACACTCAATCAGCTGGGCCACCAGCCCACAGCGCAGCAGCTCCACCGCTCCCTGACCCGTTTTAGCCACACGAGTGAGCAGAGCCTGAGAACACGCAGCAGAGGTCCTGCCTTTAAAATCCTGCAGTTATCGGCCTACTTTGGGGGGGGGGGGGGGGGTTGTTTTGTGCTCACCATCTTGCTCTCATAAATGTAGAGGGGTTTGAGGAGTGGTGGCTGAGGTGCGAGAAGGCTCTGCAGCGCGGCGTCGTCCTGCCTCAGGCTCTCCACTAGCGACCGCAGGTAGCCACTGTTGCAGACGTAAACCAGCCACTGGTTCTGGCGGTCGATGGAGAGGATCCGGTCGAGCACCGCCAGAGCCAACATCTGAAGGACAGGAAGAGGAGACAAAGCAAGCGCAGAGTGAAGACAAAGAACTGCCAATACAGGAAGGCCCTACTCTCAGCTCTTTAGATTTGTTCTTGTGACTACTTATTCCATAATGTTGTCTCCTACCCGGCTGATTTCATGGCCGTCACAGGCGTCCCGACACACAACCTCCATGAGCGCCTTGCCGTAGCTCTCAATGATGGCGAGGTTCTCTCTCTGCAGTTTGGAGAAACCGTCTTCAGGGGCAGTGAGACGCTCCCACATTGCTTTCCCTGCTGGAGGGATCGAGGGGGAGATTTTCTCAGATGACCGAACATCTGTACATCGGCCCTTTGACATAACGCCCAATGAACGAGTTATCTGTTAAAAAGAAAATTGGCCCTAAAGAATTCAGACAACTGTGTTGTACCTGCTTGCAGAGTGTCTGGTTCTTCTGGCTTCTGGGCGATTTGAAGGTAGTACAGCAGCGAGCCATACAAGTGAGCACGCAGACGCTGGTATCCACCTCCTGAAAGAGATATTAAGATTTTATAAAGATATAATGAAATCTAACCTCACCACCAAGGTTTATCTGAGCAACATATCCACCTTGAGAAATGTGGGTTTATAGCTTCACTAACCGGTGCTGAGGATGAAGTCCAGCAGCTTGCGGAGAATCAGGTGCAGGGCTGAGTTGGCAATGGAGGCAAAGCCAGAGGATGCTTCTAATGCCGCCCCCTGCTGCTGCTCGGACAGGACTGATTGGCTGAGATGGGCTGTCAGAGTGAAGACCGCCCCAGCAACAATGGGCATCAGTTCTCCTGCAGCCTCCTCAGACAACACCTGGGAAAGGACAGCATTTACATTCAGTTAGTACAACAGTAAGCTCCTATGGGAATTAACCACGTCACAGGTTTTTCTCTGCTTTGATTGATTTAATAACAATTTAATGACACCCTTCTAATATATTACTTTTGAGGGGAACGGGGTGATTCATATTGTAAAGAGTCAAACCTTTGCATTAACGGCTTCTTCAAAAGTACCATAGAAATTTTTATTTTAAATTGGATTTCTGCACTAATTTGCCAAACATCCTCACTGACCTTTTCATGCAGGTCTAGCAGCAGGTCTCTGATGATGAGCTGCCTGTCATCGGCAGGAATGAGATCAGCGGGGCAGGCGGTCAGCAGCGTCTCCACCAGGCTCCTCCAGGACCGCAGTGCATGGCGCTTTGCACTCAAACTCTGACGGACACGATTGCGCTCCACCACCTGCTGCAGGATGGAGTTCACCTCCTAGACGGATTAACACAGGGTCAGATATGAGTCAATTCACCTGCTAAATTACACACACGCACTAAAGGAAGTCCTATTTGTTCCGGTTAACTGACCTCCATCAACAGCGGCCTCTGGCCAATGGCTGCCATTCCCTGCAGTGCATTCACCTCAGCCACCAGCACTCGATGTAGCAACTGTGAGAAATGAAAACAAAATAAGACACATTAGTGGGAAATCAACAACACAAACGGGAAGTTGATGGTCTCGACCTGAAAACCTACCTTCACGTTGCACACAGTGTGTCCTTGCTCATTGATGTGTTCACAGTTGGAGATCACCTGCTCTATCTGAGTGCGCTCAAAGAAGTCCAGCTGCAGCAGCTCAGGCATGTCTTGGCTGAAATCGATGGCGTCTAGCACACTGAGCAACTTCCTGCGCACTGATGGCACGAAGCAAGGATGAGATGAGAGGAAAAGTTAGCACCCATCTGGTTTAATTACAAAAGAACAAGAGGCTTGATTGGCAGCTAGAATGTTTGTATGTGAAGACTCGTTTAATGTTGAAGACTGGATTGGTTTAAATGTGTACTTCGATGTGCACAAACCTTTAGAAACTGTGTCAAAATGCAGGAAGCCACTGACTGATCTGGTTTCTTCTTCCATTCCAGATTCCCCATCAGCTAGGAAGAAAAAAATAGGTTTTAGATTCATGCATTGAAAAGCCGTCACATTATCAGGAGTTTGAATGGAAGGAAGAGTGTGGACTTTTGTATATTTTTATCTGTACTGAACTATTTTAGACCATAAAAATGAAGGGCCAGAATAATTTTGTTTGTTTTTCAATACATGTAAATAGGTGCTTCAAGTGGATTTGACAACACACCTGTATGTTGAGTGTGTGGCTGGTCATCCAACAGGAGGCTGACAAGGCGTTGAGTGTGTGAACGCTGGCGGTTCAGTGAGGTCACTCGCAGCTCAATGGCAGCGGTTTTCATGAGCCACGACATTTGGGAGAGGGCAGCGATCTGATTACCTGAGAAAAGCAGGCAGTAGAATCCAATCAATGAAAAGAAAACACTAGCTACAAAAAACAAAAGATCTACTATAACTGTATTTTCATTAACACACACATTCACATTGAAACACTACACAAAGCTAGACTGGATTCGCTTTCAGCCTAAAAACAGAACTACTCATTTAGAGCGTGAGGGTATCCGATCACATCCCTTTGCTTTATTATATATTTTTAGGACCGAGAGGATAAGCCGGCATACTGTACACACTGGGAAGGATGAAGGGTAGGTGCTGCAGGTGAGAGAACAGGAAGTCCTGGCTCGTCCTCAAATAGCGCATGGTGGGTCCTGATGTGTCTGGACAGGCACAGAGCTGGTAGATCACCTGAGAGAAGGAAAAATAAATCAGCTCACACATAGTCGCCATACACTTTAACCTACTAGGTAAAGAAGGGGAGCACTAGAACGTATAGGATAATAAGGTACTTGGTAGCAGAGCTCAGCCAGGTGTGGTGCTTGCTGCGTGAGTACAGGTCCCGATCTCTTCTCCGTGCCTCTCTGCAGCAGACTCAGGATGGCGTGCAGGCAGCTCCGAGGGCACCCCAACACACCTGTAACACAAAAACACACCGTCAACTGAAGAAGTTCACTCGGTGCGAACGAGAAGCACAGAAACATTCAGAAAATCCAAAGTGCAAGAGCCAAGGCTCTCACCGGGGTCCTGGAGGTTGGTGGAGGAGACCGGCTTCTTGACTTCATAGCCCAAAAGATACAAGGCCAGGTTTGGCGTCTTCAGGTCCAAGGAGGTGATGAGCAGGTTGAGCATGTGGATCTGAGTTTCATGTCGGATTCTTGCAACCTTGTTTTGTGAGTCGGAGTCTGAAGGTTTGGGGATAATGATGTGGGTGTGTTAGAGTGTGACTGTTATGATAACAGGTTTATTTTATAGAAAAGAAGACTCTTCTCTCACCATCCCCATTCTCTGTTCCTTCCTCTGCCTCTTCACTGTCCAGACACTCCACAAAACCTGCCATAAGCTTCTCACTCACAGACTAGAAAGACAAAGACAAACATATTGTTCTCAACTTCACAACAAGTTTCCTTCATGACCACAGTGAAGATCACCAACTTCCTTAGAGCATCTTTCAGCAAGTCTTTTGGATAGTATCACAGCATAAGTTATTAGTATACGTGTTCCAATACATTTTACAGAAAACTTCAGTGTTTATGCTTCACATACATTTGGGATAAATGTAATTAACATTGAAGGGATGTATACAAAGTAGATTGGTCTCCAGGATTTAATTCTAGCCAATTAAATACATAAACACAAAGATATAAAGTTACTGTAACAACATTCAGGTTTTGTTTTTTTGCTCACTGCTTATTATTTTGTGAAATATTGTAAATTGGTGTGAGAGTGTTTGTGTAAAAATTGAAACTTAGTAAAAAATATACCTGGTCGTGTGTGAAATCTCCCACCAGCCTAGTCTGGATGTTGGGGTAGTTGGCGATACGACGCAGGATCTTTGCACTCTGGAAAGCAGCCTCTGGGTTGGAGCTGCTGTGGTACAGATACCTGCAAGGACAAACATAAGCCGCCATTAAGTGACACTTAGTCTAGACAAATTAGTATTTTATTCATTTATACATATATAAAAAATAAATAAAAACTTCATTTACATGAACTAAAAAGGCGTGGAGAGCAACAGGAACAAGTTATATGGGAACAGACACAACAACAAAAAATCACGACCATGGCGTCATTGCCAGTTTGTATTAAAACCTGGATGCTCTTACCTTGCAATATTGACAATGTGATCTGCCCTCCGAGTTTGAGGACTGACCCCCTGGAGGAGCTGCTCCAAGGGTGAAACCAGCATGGAGGCCTGGCTCTCCCTGAGGAGGTCCATGAACACCACCTCCTTCTGCAGGGCCAAGTCCAGCAGGCACAGGCAGCGCAGCACCGCCGACTCCAGGTGCTTCTTACCTTTAAAGGGGAGGAGTGACGGAGCATGTTGTCAGAACATAAAGACACGTAGAAACAATCTCACTTTCCCCGACAGCAGCTGTGGATGATCTCTCACCAGGGAATGGGGCGTAGGTGTCCAGCTGGCGTACACCCTCCTCCAGCAGGCTGAGGCAGAGTGCCAGCATGGGCGAGTCGTTGAGCAGGTGGAACATGATGCAGTGGCCTGGTGGCTTGTGGGCCGCGACCTGCTCACCCTGCAGCTCCACTACCTCCCGGACAAAGTCTGATGGCTGGGGCTCGTACTCCCGCAGCAGCTTGTGGAACACCTCCAGGACACCATCGGCAACCTCCCACTGAGGGCGAATGGAAAAACAACAGATGAACAGATGCATGTGAAGTTAAAAGAGGCATACATGCATACTGCAACTATATTTAACCACCTTTTGGGACACCAGGGAGCGCAACACAGCACTTTACCTTCTCAGCTGGATGGCGGTATGCTCTTGTGGGGAAGGGAAGGAACACAGAGTCACGCAAGAAGTCCAGGTAGGGCTGAAAGCCTGGCACTCGTAGTCCCGCCCCTAGGTTGACAGGCAGGCTGCTCTCCACCAATGTGCTGATCAGATGACAGAAGCCTCGTGTCAGGGGATACTCTTCAGAACTTGACTCGATCTCATTAAGCTCCACCTGAAAGCCAAAAACCAAAACAAAGAAGTCGGGAAGTTTGTCATTCAAATGTGAAACCTACTTTACAGGTTATACAACTTTTAAACAGGAAGTGTTCACTTTGATGAGACAATTGTTTTTGTTTTTTCAAACGTAACTTCGCTAGATTCCGTTTTAATTCAATGAAAAGCAAATGCAGCATTTTTTAGCATAAAGACAGCACATTTGAATCTTTTAAAATATTGAACTATTCAAATAAGAAAGACAGAAAAAATGAATAAGCCTTCCAAAAAAGAATTTCACCTCAATTCCCGCAGCCTGCCTCTGTCCTGGGGCTCGCACTGTCTGAAGGATCTGTGGTAAAAGAACACAAAGCCATCAAACTTAAAATGAGAGTAAACTTTGAAAATAAAAACTTGACATTACAAGAATACAACAAATTGTAGCACTTGTAGGAATGTTCTAAATTGTAATTATAATGGCTCTTATCTATATCAAGTTGTAAATCGGCTTATTTGATGAAATTGCACTTTCTTGTTTTTCTGGGTTTGTGTCCTTATGGTTGAAATGCACTTATTGTAAGTCGCTTTGGATAAAATAGTCAGCTAAATGACATGTAATGTAATACACCCACCACTTGACAAAGATCAGACAGCCTATGTGATTAAGACTAAATTAAATATAGTTTATACATGGCAGTTTCTTCCAAATTGTTTTGTTCATAAAAGTAAAGGCTAACCTGAGTGTACTCCAGTGACTGCCAGAGTGAGGCAGCGACCTCCGGAGACTTCCCAAAGGCTGCCAGGCAGCGCAGGAGCTCGGCCTTCAGGACGGGAGGAACGCTGCACTGCAGCAGACCCAGCATCACTACAACCGGGGTCCACTGGGGATGCTCACACAACGCCAGTCGAGCATTTTCACTCTAGAGTAAAAAAAAAAATTCATTCTACAAAACACACCCCAATAAAAGTTGGATAAAAGATCTTGGCAAACTGAATCTTGTTCCGTACCCATGTGATGATGGTGGTGAGTAACTGCAAAAATGAAGTGAGTCCTTCCAGCTCTCTTTGGGTGATGCCCCTCAGTGATGGGTGGCGGTACTGTGATGCGTCTGGATTGGGGAAGTCTCGCCGCAGGTTCTCATGGTAGAGCATCAGGGAGTGAAAGAAATGTTCCCAAGACACCGGGCTGCCCGAAACTCCCTGGATGTTGTCACCTGCAAACATGAGCTTAATTGGCATTCACTTGGATTTGAGCGTGGTAGCAGTAGGTTTTTGGAGTGATGTTTGGATCACCTACATCTGAAGTTATTGAAATGGTGTTTTTACTGGACAGCCATACAACATAAAAGATAGAAAATATTCTGCATTTGTACATTATTCTTTGTTTCATGTATGCACCACACACCATGACAACTTGTTTGTATGTCCAACATACTTGGAAAATAAATGTTTGATGGCGATTCTGATCATTCTTATTCAATGCCAAATGACAAAATGACAGCGCTTTTTTTCTTGAAAAGATCAATCTGCTCTTACTGTGTGTAGCTCCGTTAGTTTTAAGCAGACTGAAGGAGTAGTGGGCACACTGAGGCCCATTGGCGAGCCCTTTCAGCATACGTAGGTAGGAGACATAGAGGGTGGAGGGCAGGAGGTCTCCCATCTGACGCACAAACTTGGACAGAACCACCTACAGTAACGCGTAAGAAAAGAGAAACCTTTAACAGAAAGCCACAGTACAAATCCTGCATTGTAGAAGTGTCTGAACGTTTCTCCACCTTTTTACCTACTACAATTCTTGGTGTGAGGAGAAATTGATTTGAAACAAGGTTCCAGAAAACACAACTCCTACCTGTTTATGTGGAGGTCTTTGCAGTGCCATTCCGAGGTAGGATCCATGCAGGGAGGTGTGTTGTAGAGACTCTGTGTGACACCAGAACTCCAGACCCAGCTCCAGCCCAAATGAGTCCTTACTATAAAACTCTCCAATCTGGAAAAGAAAAAGCAGGAAGCAACACTGTTAAAAAAAAGGCATTTTTCTTTTTCAAAATTCCCCAAATTCCACTTGTTCTCTGACTGCTCAGTAACATTTAGAAGAGCATTATCAGTTATGGATCATAGAGGACGTCTGTGCCTCTGTGAGTGTGAGTGTGAGTGTGTGTGTGTGTGTGTGTGTGTGTGTGTGTGTGCGTGTGTGTGTGCGTGTGTGTGTGCGTGTGTGTGTGTAAAAAACACTCACGAGGACCATGAGGTGGTCCAAGTCCTTGCGTAACGATGATGGAAGCTCGCTGTCCATCTGTAAGGACATGTGCACGAGCCGGGCATCCTCATCCGCACGGTTACGAAGCTGTTTGACCTACAAATACATGTTCATTAAACAATTGAATGAATATCAATAAAAATTACAACCTGATAACTTACAGAGAACAGTTAACACTACAGTAGACATCTGCAGCATCCCTCACCTTCATTGGCATGAGAGCCAGGAAGTCTGTGATGAGTGAATGGAGGCGGCGGATGTAAAACTCTTCTTGGGCAAAACTCTCACACCCCAGAATGCCCTCCTTCATAAACAGGAAGACATCGCCCAGTAGAGCCTGGTCAGCCACAGCCTCGTCTGCCTCCGTGAACTCAACCAGGGCTGCGCATCAAAGATTTAAGAACATTACTCTTTTAACAATGGCTACTATGTTTGAGACCGCATTCAAAACAATTAATTCGTTCCACTCCTGAAAGACCTATTTAATGCACATCCCCAACAAAAGGACCTTACCGCATCCCTGTGGTAGCTGAGAAAGGACCCTCAGAGACAGAGCCCAGGCCAGACGACACACAGCCTGTAGACCTGACAGCTTCCACGGCTGGCCATCCATCAGTCGGCTGTGTATAGCAGCCACATATTGCTTCTCTGTCAGCAGCGGCAGTGTCTGGATTAGATCTAGAGGATCAAAAGAGAGAATCCTTGACAAGCTGCAGAAGGAACTAACAGCAATCGTATGCATAGCAACAAGTTCTATGTTAAATGATACACATAATATGTACTTAACATGCTCTTACCTTCTCTATCTTCTGTTCCCTGTTCTACAAAACTGACATCCAAGCAGTAGAGTAGCGCCATGACCAGAGCCAGGCTCACACTGTCCAATGAGCCGTCAGCTTGAGCGGTCACCGTCTCCAGGTGGCCGATAAGAGCCAAGGTGTCATCTTTCGACAAGGGCGATTGGCAGGTCCATGAAAACAGGCTGTCTGCCAGGGCCTGTCGGGATTCTTTAATGAGATCCGAGACCTGTGGACAAGAGAAAGTGTTAATTGTGGTGCATCATCCAAGCCTTCTTCAGGGACAACAAAAACCTCCTGGCTTTACACTAATCAAGTAAGGCAGAACCTATTTAAAGGATAATTATCTTGGTTTCAAATCAACACAAAAGATTTGCCCCCACCTCTTTCCTGTGCTTCTCATTGCCCAAGCCGCGCTCCTTCTGCAGTCGTTCAAACTCACGCGTCACATTAATCTCTGACACCAAGGTTAGGATGCGTTTGGTGAGACCCTGGATCATTAGTTCATCTGTGAAACGCGTTGTCAAAGCCACCAGCTCTCCACTGAGAAAAAACAAAAGTACAAGTCAATAAAAAGTAACGTGGGGGTTGACAGGGAAAAAGCCAGGACAATAACATGCTCATTTGCTGGTTGTAGAAAGCATTCTTACCTCAGATCCAGGGTGAAAGTCTTGCCATGCCGTGATTGGATAAGTGTGCGCAAGGAGTTGGCCACACAAAGTTTTCCATCCCAGTAGAGCAGCACCGCGACCAGACCTCGTGTTAGACCCGGGAAATGGGGCTGCTGTTGCTCACCTGGAGACAAATGTGTGAAATGTCAATGTCTACTATCATGCATTTGATTAAGACAAACTTAAGACAAAATATACCTTTTAAAATAATTGTGATTGATGTATTTGTAACACGAAATTCTACATAAAACAGGCCAACAAAATTCACCCCATAACTACCTTTATAACTTTTTTCATGCAGTCATGCATTTTTGTCCACTTTACCTGCCAACAGAAGCTCCAAAGCCGCTAACTCCCCAATATCAAACAAATCGCTGAGGATGAAGGCTTCTGAGAGTAACTGCTCTGGAAGGAGCCGTGACCCCTGCTGACCTTGGATGGCGATGCCCTCAGTGCTCGCTTTACGCACCTTCTCTCTCTGCTCAGCACTCTTTGGCTGAAAATGAACAGAAGACCAGATCCTATTTATAGAAGAGGCCTTAAGACACACTGTAATTCAACATGAATCTGTCTGCACAAAGCAAGTCATTACAAATGGATTTAATCTGGACAGTAGCTCACCGGGTTTTTATAGAGTGAGAGAAAATGCGGTTTGTGTTTCTTCAGCTGCAAGTCGAGGAGGTGGACGCTCTCAGGCTGTCTCCTCAACACCGCCCCGTCCACTGTCTCCCACAACTCCTTCAGCGGTCCCCACAGACTGGCTCCTGGCAGGGTAAATGGGTTTACAAAGGGATGTTATCAGTACACACACAACAGATTCTCTCAGTTCTATTGTGTTAATTTCCTAGAACAATACTTGGCATTGGTTGGTGTTATGCATCTTGAGCATCTCACATATGACACATGACAGATTCAGCAACATAATTCGCACTTTTTGATGGACCCCGAAAGCGGCAAGTAATTGAGGTGATGGTGTACTTTTGTGTGGACATACATACATTCTACTCACTGCTGTAAAAAGTTAGTCTACTGCATACAAATAAACTTGGTATTAAAATGAACATGGCTGCAGTTTACCAAGTTAATCAATATGCTAGGTAATGACAAAGACGTTCAAAAACAACGGAACGTATGTTTACGTTTAAGTTTCTGGCAGAAAATGTTCCCAACCAGCTGCATCCAGGGCCCAGCTGAGCTCGCGGTGCATAGTCTTGTTCTCAACTACATTTAAGTTCCCCAAACTCCCGAGCCAAAATTCCCGTGGAAACTTTCCGGAAATTTACCGGAAACTTTCCGCCCCTTTGCAACCCTAAGATTAAGTCAGTAATAGTTTAAATGTATTGATTCCCAAAGCGATTTATAAAATAACCAGGTTTATACAAATACATCTGACCGACATCACCGGTATTCAACTGACTCTCTGCAGGTGTTTGAAACCAGAGGCCACATTGAATCTGGACGTTAACGTTAACTGTTGTAAACAAGCTTTTCTGGGAATTGGGCGTGAGCAACTTTGGAAATCACGGTCAGCATGTCAGGAAGTGGTGGCAAATATATCTTTGCTGGTTCCAAGTTGAGCTGTTTCAGTTTTGCTTCCAGTGAACCTTTAGTAAACTCCTCTGCGTACCCATTTGACAGTGATGCAACAGAGAAGTCATCCTGACCTAATGTATGATGTGGAAACACGATAACGCTAACCGTTGTGTAAATATTAGTCATGTTAAACGCGTTTACCCACTGAATAACAGACATTAGCTGAACTAATTTTAACGTTAACGGAGTTGTAAACTATGCTAATTTAGCTTAGCGGTCTGCTATTGAGAGATCCATCGCCATGTGGTCAAAACATCATATTCAACTAAACTGGCACTGAAAAGAGAATATGCCAGTATTTACTTGTTAAACAAACATTGATAACCACTGCTAGGAAGTAACACAAATGTGCCACGGAATGAAAGAAATCTAGTTCATACCCGAATTTACCGCCATCTGTGCCGCCATGATACACTCGGAAAAATTGTACAGGAGCAGGTTCTGGATTTGTGCCGGTGTGCAAATTGAAATTGATTAATTGTATAGACACATTTTGACTAAATTGGCTCTGATAAAATTCCACAGTTTTATTTATACCTAAATATTATATAACTTTTTCGGGGAAAAATGTGAAACGTTACCTTATTTATGTTTAATCCCTTCAGGCGGGGTCCTCAGACCGTAGGAACCATAGGAACCGTTCAACAGTTAGCCGGATGGGACTTTCACTTTACCAACGCAGACTAACTCAAATATAAAATTGAAATTGTAATGTACTTAATAAATTCGATTTTGTCCCACATGTTTTTTTTTCATGACATTTGGATAAACCTCTACTCGTTTTACATCAAAGGCATGAACCAACCATAACATGTATGAACAATGGTTCCGCCTTGTTTTGGAACGTACCGTTTTGACGTAACACCAACATGTCCACGCTCCGCCTGACAGTTCCGTGACCGCTGCAGTTTGTCATTCATGAATATAACATTTCGATGCTGTTGTAAAAGTACCACCGCAGTCTAAATCAAGGGTTTTGGAATATTATAATCAAAGCTATGGCTCGTGTTGTGAAAATGTTTCGGACTCTACGGAATAACTGGAAGAAGTCCACATTTGCTGTGTGCGTCCTGTCTTACGGGGGCCACTGGCTGTATGGTTTACACGGGTGAGTATTTCATGTTATGATATTTCCTCAGATTAGAATAAATGTACAATTCTATGTTACCGTTGATGTGACTTACAAACTGTGTCTTGTATCTTATCAGCGACAATGTTCTGCGGAGAGAGGCGTGTCTCATTGCCAGGGTAAGACATCTCTCATTCTTTCTTTTGTGCTGTCAGCATTCAATGCCAAATCATTTTCACGGGCCTATAGTCATACAAATTATCATCATCATTATCTTCATAATATCCTATAATAGGAATTCGGGCGTCATCAAATAGGACCTCAGGAGCGTCTGAGGAAAGCAACAGTGATTTTGAACCCTGCAGCCTGCAGTGGGTAAGAAGACATATCTCTCCCTAATCCCTCCCACTAACAAGTTTGTCTGGACTTCTTAGAAACAATGTCTCTCTGAATATTTCCACGGCGCTCTCTCAATCTTCTGCAGGAAGGCCAATAAACTGTTTGAAAAGAATGCTGCTCCCCTTTTACACCTGGCCGGTGTGGAGATTACAATAGTGAAGGTATTTCACTTTGAACCCATCAGCGCGTTTAGTGGCTCGAGCAGGAGTCCCAACATTCGACGCCGTGATCATATGTTGCCGTTTCTTTCTCTACAGACCGATTATGAGGGCCAGGCAAAGAAACTTATGGAGCTCATGGAACATACAGACATTCTCATCGTGGCCGGAGGGGACGGCACCTTGCAAGAAGTTGTAACAGGTTTGCTGCGAAGACCAGATCAAGTAGGTGTCACTTTGCAAGATGAATTAATTCCTACTTTCCTTCAAATTGATGTCACTAATGTATGTTTAATGACTACAGGACACAGTCTGTAACACTCCAATTGGTTTCATTCCACTGGGGTCTCACAATTCCCTAAGTCCAAGTCTTCACCTCCTCAGTGACAACAAGGTCAAGTAAGTACCCCTTCAATATCATGAGGAACGTTCCACATTTTACTGTCACATAAGCTTATATACTGTAAATATATGTGGTTATGGACATTCTAGGCGTATGCATGGTACCACACATAACACCCATTTTTCCACCCCCTCCAGAGACATTACATCAGCAACACTGTCCATTCTAAAGGGGGAAACCGTACCTCTGGATGTGCTGCAAATCAAAGTGAGAAACTGCCTCAAAGTTATCGACATTGTGTTTGCCTTGAATTCATATAATTACTTAAATCCGTTTTTGTTTTCAGGTTAAACAAATATCTTGAAAATGATATGATTATATTTTATTTTATACTTTATGGTATGCTTGTCAAGCAGCATAATGAAGTTTTATTATTACAAACTATTTTGTTTTGTCTTTATGTAGGGAGTTAATATGATTCAGCAGATGGACATGAATTAAAATGTGAGCGTGTGTTTTGTAGGGAGAGAAAGAGCAGCCAGTCTTTGCTCTGACGGGACTTCGTTGGGGGGCTTTTAGAGATGTGGCTGCAACAATCAGCAAGTAAGAATACACAATCGGTCACTCTTGATTATAACCATCACATAATTCCACACACAAAAGAATGACCATCCATATTTCATCATAGGTATTGGTACCTTGGGCCACTGAAGACCAGTGCGGCACATTGGTTTAGTACACTACGGGTAAGTCAATTTATTTTCTTGAAATGCTCGGATGAGAAATGTGCATTGAACCTGTGTTGGCCTTTTAAAATATCTGATATTGGAAAGCTACCGTCGATATCGTAGACGCCCTGTTGTGAAAAAAGCATAATTTTGCTTGTTGCTTTTTACTTATGGGTTTTTATCGCATGATTCTAACTGTTAACTAGATACAAATATTTTTTAAGTGTAGGTTTCAGTCCAATCCTGGTATCCTATAGTGATCCAAAAGGTGCTGCAGGGCTTTCAATCCTGACAAAACGCTGTTGAAAAATCTCTCAGGAGTGGCCCCTGGTCCGTGAGGTCTCAATGTCCTACCTGGCTCCCAGCCTGCGGCCCCCTGACCTGCCCCCTCAGAAGCCCCCCCGACCCAACCTGCTGCACCGCATCATCCGCAGGCTCCAAAACCGCTGGAACCCTCCGGTAGAGGGTACTGTTTGTGCTTTCGTTTATACCTCTATAGCAGCACGACTTGTTGATGCCAAATCCCAGCAGTCCAATACTTGTATCTTTTGATGATTTGTGCGTGTGCTCAGAGCCTCCAAAAGTGGAAGAGCCAGAGCAGTGGAAGGAGGAGCATCTGTCGACTTTAGAGCTATTTATTCACACGCACAACAAGAACCCAGTGGAGCGGGTCAGTCCAAAATTATTACGTTATCCAAACTGTGTACCGATTAATTCTAATGACATGATCCCACTAATGTGCCTGGCTTTTCTCTTGGATTGTTAACATAATTTGGTTTTATTCATTAATACTCGCAGCGCATAAATGACTCCCTGGTGATCTGCGCAGAACCGGACAACTTCACAGTGGGCGAGTACATCACAGTCGGGTTTGTAGCTTCACTTCTTCATCAGTCTGCTGCAAACTGAGGCAAAACATATTTTGTAAAAAAAAATATATATATATGTTCATTACAGAAGTAAAAAAGAAGAGGACCCGACTGTATTCACCAAAGACTCCACGAGACTGGAAGCCAGTGCTTGCCAGCTTCAGCTGCCAGAGGTCAGAAACCAACTATTCAATCACAACTGTTTAGGGATTGTGCTTATAGTATCAATTTACTTGCTAAAGCTTTTTCATTGACATTTAATACGATGTCACGACCCCGCAGGGTGCCGCCGGCTTCTACAACATCGACAACGAGGAGTATGAGGCCATGCCTGTAGAGATACGGCTGTTGCCACGGAAACTACGTTTCTTCATCAGCGCGGAGCGCCGAGAGCAGCTCCTCGCAGGGGCGCAGTGATGAAAAGACATTGAACCCCAGAGAGAGGACACGAAAGGCGAGACGAAAACAGATTCAAAGAGAAACCGAAAGTGAAGAAGCTCGACGCCACGAGTCTCTGAAGTCAGGCGGATGTCGGCTTCGCCAGCTGTTGAAACTGCTCAACAAGAACCGATGGATTCTCTTACCAAACGCAAACATTCGGTTGAACAATCATGAGGATTACATTACATGCCGGCGTGTTTTAAAGGACCAATGTTTGTTTCTTTAAGCCAGTAACCCGTGTACAAAATGGATTTGTGTTTACTGAAGGGTTTACTGTACCCGTCACATTTGAACTTGGTCAATAAAAATAATTCCTGTCCAATTCAACACAAAGTAGTTGGTGTTTTTTTTCTAGTACGTTAGCATTAAGCGAATGCATGGTTTTAAATGAAAAAGTGCAGGCGTTGGTCAGAGGGTTTGAGGCGAGGGGTCACGTACAGGAGAGGGACAGAGAAGGAAAGAACAGAAATGCTTTGAGCTCGTTGTGAGCAGGTACTTGTGCTATGAATATTATTGATAGGTTTTAGATATAGAAACATGAATGAGATGCTGCAGCGTTCCTAATGCTTGGACAACGTGGCAGACTGGGGGGAGGCTGCATCAGACTCCGATTGATTTGTTTGCTCTGGAAAACCCAGAAGAGGCTCTTTTTGATAATGTTGTGTCTCGTGGGTGAAAATCCTTTTAGAGGATTGCAATGACTACACGGGTACAATTCTAGAAGAAAGTATACCTAGCACATTTTTAGGCAAATATTGTAACTTTGTAGTCACTACAACACAAATGCCGTATCCTACATGTCCCATAATGCCCCAGTTTCATTCAGATCATATGTGCCTCCCTTAATGATCACCTCTTTCAACAGTTTGTAACAAAGGCTTTCTGTCAAAAAAATGTGACTCCAAAAGGCTTCTTCCAAAGGAGAAGGAGCCATTCAACTGTTTTCAAAGGCTGGAGTAGTGATTACAAGTGAACTAAAGTTTTGACTATGTATTTAGGCAAGGCACATGAACCAGTAAATAAGGTAGTTAATAGTGGCTCCTACAACTACAACCATGAAACGCTGCTTACATATTTATGATCCCATTCTAAAGATCTCATAACAAAGTACATATATTAACTGAGAAATTCTACTTTTAATAATGCAAACACATTTTGATTTCATACTTGGATGCAAACAAAAATCAAGTATATATTTCTAACATTTGACTTAAAGGATCTACATATTAAACTGGACGAGGATCCAATCAACCTAAAAGTTGCTTTGTCTTTTCGAAAGAAAGACATTTGAGATCCTGCTCAGTGGAGAGGAAGAGGAGGGATGTAGGTGGAGCAAGATTACGAAGGACATGGAGAAACAGTTATGCAAGGCCAGAAGCAGAGGATCCAAACACCTAAACTGTATCAATGCTTTATTGTGTTACAATGGCAGTACAGTGAAATAAACAGTTGATCATGCTATTGAGTTCATGTTTACATTATTGACATCTTACAGTGTTTCACATTAGTAATTAATTTACTTAATTTGTTATTCTGTGACTGTACAGTACTTGATTTACATCACAATCAAGGAGGAAACAGTTACACAACTTGGATGTGTTGTTTGCATGTGTGCAATACTTTAGCGTTCTTTGACATTCAATAGAGTGACGCGCTGTACAAAGGACTGCTGGTACACATCTGTGAATGACTCCACAAAAGAAGGCATTGCATACAGTGGTATGTGTTGCGTACATTCCTTATTACATACACCGGAAAGCAAACACTGTCACAGGCAAGAATATTATGCCTGCTGCAAGTAAATAGAGTCAACAGGTTTAACTGGACACGGTGAGGTCCTCAGTGTGACACCACGCAATGAGTCAGTCACATTGTTGTGAGTTGGAGAGGATGACATTTTCATTAAGGCCCCATTTAAACAAAAAAGCGCTTTCAAATACAATACTTTGTGCACGTTTTCACTTTGTATCCAACCCAGAAAACCTCTTTGGGGTTCAAGTCAGAGGACAGCAGTTGTCAAAATTCAAATCCAACCTCGGAAAGATCACTTTTGGAATGTGATACCAAATCAAAAATGGGTCTTTGTAGATGCTCCACAGATACGACTATGTGTCTTAGCTTGTTTAAGTGGGTTCACGAGAAGGCTGAGAACCAGTACTCGAAAATTATAGGAGACATAAGGCTTGTTGTTATGTGTTCCAACATGGAACGAATTATTACTCCGATTAGCAACATAACAGATTAAATAAACCACTCAGGATAATTCAAAAGACACAGTTGGATTTACTCAGTGGGACTGAGATAAAAAAAAAACCAGAAGAAGGAAGAAAAAAAAAAAAAACCCTCAGCTACAACAGATGGAGGGCGGCGGCTCTTGAAGCGTCTGCCCATTCTTCACTGTGAACAACACCGGATTTCCTAAAACAAAGAGATCTCTGTGAGGGACGCAGAAACGCAAAGAGGATCTCTTTAAAGCTGCTCAACGGGTAAACCACAAGCAGCTCCATCAAGAACTCTTCACTCCCGCACGATCACAAGATAAGATTGGCTGCCGTTGATGAACTAGCCCGCAGTTGGAGTAAAAAAACAAACAGAGAAAAACCGTGTACAGTGCAACACACAAAGCCCCCTCGCTACCAAACCACTTACTGACTCAGACTGTTAGTCAAAAACATAGCAAAGAAATATGCACCTTAACCACAATCACTGTGTGCATCTTGAAATATGTCAGTGGTGGCGGTGCAGCATTCGTGATAAGTTAGTGGTGTCATTGACGACAACAACAACCACCTCAGATTAAGGTAAGACATGTAACACTAACACAAAGTTTCCAGAACGCATTTGACAGCGATCAAACACCTCATCAGATGTACCTTGTGTTAAAGGTGCAGTCCCCATCGAAAAAGAGGATGTCAAACATCCTCCAGCTCACTTTCAGTAGTGAAAGAAAGAGTAAAAACAAGAAAAACAATGAAACATGAAGAGGGCTGGTGCTATTGCTTCCATGTTGGTAAATAAAGCAATCAAAAAGCATTTGATTCACCAAGTAGGTTATTGCAGCAGGATGAATTTGTTGCACATTATGATGCCTAGAGCTTTCTAAAGAAAAATCTATTCATAGCACACAAATTCATATTCAGCAGTACAAACGCATCCACATATTCTGAATCTTTTTCTTCAAGAGGAAACGTATGTGGACCCAAAGGCTGCGGGACCGCGGCGGTTTCAACGACCTCTTCATTGTGCTTGGTGCTGCGAAGAACGACCGATCCTCCCGCAGGAACGTCCCGACCAAATCCATACCTCCCCCCGGGGAGCGGTCCCACAACGTTAACCGTCTCCAGCATCCGCACTGTTTGGAAACAGTCTCCGCGGGTCAGATGAGACGCACCAAGAGGGAAAACAGACACCCAGGAGGGGACAGCAGGCGACAGATGGAGGTCCCAGGGTGGAGGCAGTGTCTACGTCGTCTTGTCGCGACTGGGCCGTAAAGGCACAAGTGTTCCGTGGCGCTCAGAGTTTCCCAGGCTGGTGGGTGAGGATGGAGGGAGGCGCGGGGGGGAGGGGGGGGCGGGGGGCCGTGTTGGTGGAGGGGGTTCAGGAGCAGCAGAGGTTGTCTATGACCAGCGCGACGTCAATCTGGTACACATCCAGCAGGTCCAGCAGGAAGAATCGATCGCCCTGGGGATCCAGCCCCATGGCCCTCACGTGCTCGGAGGTGAGGGTGGGGTCGGTGCTCCCTGCTACATCAGACAGGATCTGAAAGATGCGGTTGTTGAGCTCCATGAAGAACCTGGGACAGGATTAAAAACACATTAAAAGGTTTTATGGTCTTGCGCATCACATTTAAGAGAGAAAAACAATATGAGTGAATGAGTCTCCTGACACACACTGACTGTGATCAGGACTCTAGTACACAAGCGGCCGTGAAGACACTTGTTGAGGACTCACAGGATGAAAAGATCCTCTTCATTTGTCGTGCAGTCTCCATCCACCTCCTGAGTGTAAAGCAACATCTGCCTGAAAAAAAGATCATTAATGATGTTTGAAAAACACATTTTTGCCCCTCATGGCTACTATCTACAAGTCCATGTTAATTAAGCAGCTTTATGGTGATCAATTATTAATGCATGTTTCATATTTGAAAACCCCCTCAGGGGTACAGTATCTGACAGTGTACCTCTGTTCACTCAGCTTCCTGTACTTCTCCTTATCCGCTGCATTCAGTCGAAGCAGCGGCTGCAAATGGCTCCTGTGCGTTTTCACGTTCTGGTTATCAACATAGACGTCGTACAGCTCCTTCTTCTCCTCAAAAATCTTCTCTGTGGTGCCTTAAGCATCATTTAAAAAAAAAAAAAACATGCATGATTAAAATGAGTAATTTCCATAGATTACATGTAGCGGTCAATCGGCCATTTTAGATGCAGCCAATGCGTCACTCACAGGCCACGTAGGACAGCTCTGTCTCCAGGGCCGGGATGTCGGCTATGTTGATGTAGAAGAAAGGCCGCAATTCCGGCACAGAGACGCCAATTCCAGGTAAGGAAACATTGGCCAAGCAGCAGCAGCAATACACTGAGGAAGGCACGAGAACATGGGCAGTGAAGGATCTCCATGGAAAAAGAAAATTACACCCCAAATTGTACACTCTTCAGGGTTTACAGCTTCCCTTACAAGCGCCCCCCCCCCCCCCCCCGCCCCCGTTACAACGGCAGGGGAAACACTGCACTTAGTGCATGCACCCTGACCCATTTGTTTAAGGCAAAACAGTGTGTGCGCGTTGGAGCTTCTCACCTCTGTAGCAGACGACGCCGATGGGGGGAGGGGAGAAGATGAGGACCCGTTTCCTCAGCAGGGCAAACTTCCACAGCACCATGATGTGCTCCCCAAAAAACTGGATGAACTGGGACATGCAGCCGGCCGGGTGGGTGATCTGCAGGGTGAGAAGAGAGGACAAGTAGGTTTTGTTGTGTCGCTGCTGCCGCTGCCGCTGCCGCTGCTGCTCGTGCTCGTGCTCTGCAAAACCGGCCATCCCCAGCAATGTGCTCTGCTGCTTTCACACCTTCATCTCTGGGTGCATACAGCGGTTGATGGTGGTGACACTCCATGTCGGGCAGGCGGTGACCAGACCATTTCCTGTAGGGGGAAGCACGGCCTTCTTGTCCTCATAGAAGGCCTCCAGAGGAGAGTACTGGCCCGGGCACTTCAACTGGTGCCTAAGTGGAAATGTCAGAAAGAAGGAGGAGAAGATGGGGAGGTGCAGAGATAAAAAGGAGATGAAGGTCATGGATGAGCCATGCAGGCCTTTTCTAAATGTGTGCATTGGAGCCCAGTGTGCTTGCTTGAGTGCTTTTTCATTATCTGTCAATGTTCCTCAACCATGAACACTGGCAGCTCATGCTGAAGGTTTATAAGACAACTACTAAGGCACTGCAGCTTCTTATTTCTTTTAGCAACGTAAATGGAGCTCTCTAAATGAATTGCAATTTCAGTGTCTGACACTATTTGGCAGAAGTCAAGATCACATATTGTGCTTGGACAGTAAACCTTCAGTGGTTTTTAAATTGCATTGTGGGATCATTCGAGGCCACACGCATGCCATTTTTCCACATTTATTTTAACCACCGCAGCCATCCAGTACTCATGCTTGACATTCATATCTAACACCATTTGAGGTATCTGCTTGCTGCTGTGGAGTAGCAAGCAGATACATAAAGCCAGTTACCACACATAAAAACAAAGCCCTGATTACCATACACTTGGAGGCAACCTGTTTTATATGTATTGGAAGCTGTGTCATGTCACACGTGTGTGTGTGTGTGTGTGTATATATATTAGGGCTGTCAATAGGACAATTTTTTTTTAATTAACTAACTGCCGCACATTTTCAAATGTGTTAATCTCATTATGGTATGTGGTTTTTCATTAATGTTGCAGGCAGAATCCCACTGGGTGGAACATGTTGAGCCAGCGACTTTTCCTGCGGTCCTCGTGCACTTTGCTCTCAACTCTCCATCATTTAATGGCTGCGTTTGACCTCCCCACATTTAGCCAGGATGTTTTCAAGGGACACAGTGGTGGTCCTCTGCAGACTGCGTGCCGCGCAGGGTAACGTTGTTAGATGGAAGTAGCCTAGCAGCTAGCTTAGCCTAGCAGCTAGCTTAGTTTAGCCTAGCAGTGCTGTAAGTGGTCTGTTTGCCACTCAGCCCCCTTCTGTTTGACTCGTGGAGTAATTCCTCTGCACAGTTCTCCGCTGTATGTCGCGCCTCCGTTTTATTTTACTTCGAATCTCTCCGTCTTGATGTAACTGACTGCAGCTAGCGGCCGCGGTTTCCGCGGTCAATTTGGAAGTAAACCGGAAGTACTGCGTTAAAATATTTTGTTGCTTTAATCTCTGCCACATTAACGCATAGATTAATGAGTTCATGTTGACAGCCCTAATATAATTGTGTGTATATATATATATATGCACAATGTACTTCCGGATATCTATATCTATATCTATATACAGTATATGCATGCACATAGTCAGATAAGCCTTTGTGAGAGAAGTGAGGCAGAAGAGCAGAGTCGCTGAAGAGGGCAAAGACTGTCCGGGCACCTTTGAGCTTAGGACCGTATAAAGAACGACTGAATGGCATCTTGTGACGACAGCTGTAACCTGGACTCTGGATCCATGTCTAAGACACGAGTAAAATTTTAACAAACGAGCAAGAGCAGGGGGTTGGCTCCGCAAAAAAACAAAAAGCCCAAATAAAAAGGAGGTAAACGGGACACAAAAAGGTGATAACATCAGATAGAAATGACAAACAGACCCCCGGGTGAACCACAGCATGTCTCACCTGACTTGGTTCTCCAGAAAGTGCATGTAGCGGTAGAGGAGAGTGTAGGAGGGAGACAGAATCCCCACTGACTTCATCCTCGCCCCTCGCTCCAGCTCACTGTCCACGGGCATGTTGGCAAAACAGGCCAGACCAAAGTAACAGCCTTTACGGAAATATCTAGCCAAAGGCAGAGCAAAGACCGGGGGTAAACAACTGGGAGTGAAGGATGTAATAAGGGCAGATTAAACATGTGTTCACGTGAGTCACGATGGGTGGGGGAGACTGGGAGTACATACATAAAGTCACTGGTGATCCGGTGGGAGCCGCTAGCAATCGACTTGAATTCAACTCCATCCAGGTTGATGTCGTGAGGCAGGCACCACTCGATCATATTCCCTGTCATCCACACACACACACCAAATAAAATGTCCAGTCACTTTCCATTTTAGCTTTTTTGAACCCAGCAACTTCCTCCAATTCTGTATTTGAGTCATGTAGCAAGAGGTCAGGGACAGAAAGAAAGCTCTGAATCAGCTACTGTAACAATCTTTCCATGTATGAACATCCTGCTGTTGTGGCCTGTTCTAATGGGAATCGGGTACCAACAACACTTGGGTTATTTCTGCACAGTGGGTCGATTGGAACCATTTATTTGGGTCTTGACATTAGAGATGTTTGATAGCCCCTCCTGGACTGACTGCAACAAGCAACCTACCCTTCACCCCCACGACGCAGTAGAAAGCTCAAAAGAACAAACGTTATAGGACAATTTGGGGACATCTAGTTATCTGGACCACACATAACACTGTTAAAAGGACGGGGGGGGGACAAGAGATCCCTCGCGACATACTGATTTGCTCACCTGATCTTGTACCAAAGGTGACCACAAACACCGCCACGATCTGGTCTTTTTCCTCCCACTGGTCCCTCGACGAGAGGCCGGGGAAGATAGCATTGCGACCGGGGCCGGGAGGCTTCGTCCGCGGGCGGCCCGAGCTTCCGGTCCCGCTGGGGTCCGCGGCTGTCGCGCTGCTCTCGGGGCTGTGGGTGACGGTGGTGGCCGCGGTGCTCCACCCAGTGCCAGCCGCGGTCACCGCGGGTGGGCGCCGCCCGTGTGGCTGCGAACTTTTCGGTGCGACCTTCTCCTCTCTCGACGGCAGAGGCGGATGCTGCTGCTGGGCCGCCTGGCTCGCATCGGCCGGTGGGATCTCCTCCCAGTCCAGCAGCGGGGCTCGGTCCGACTGCTTCACCATGGTGCTGGTGCCGCTGCTCCCTCGGAGGTACTCGGGGAAAGAGAGAGAGAGAGATACAAAAAAAAGGGGACGAAACTTCGCCGTCCGGTTGAATCGACTGCACTATACGAGGGGCTGGAGTTGGATCATCGTGTCCTGCTGCTCGCTGGGTTGTTGTCTATGTATTTGTAAGCGTGTCACATCCACTGATGGGCTGCTTCTCCTCCGCCTGTCTCACTGTTTTGATGACGTCGCTGACTTCCGCCCACGTGTCTTTATTACTATTTCATACCGTGACCTAATTTTGGTTAAGGGATTTTTATTTAGTCCATCATAGATAACACATTCACATTGTTAAGTCATTCGTATTGGCATCCAGACGTAGTGCACCTGTTTTATTTAAGTATATTATACACTTTTACTTTCAACGTGTATTTTCCGTTTTCTTATAATGCCACTATTATCCATATGCATAAGCATCCACATACTTTGTATAGTTCTTAGTTTTAAGGAAACGCAGTATTAACTTGGCTACGCAATTAACAACCATTTGAGAGTCAAGTGTGTGGTTTTCAGCCAATCTGAGAGCTAGATTGTGTTACTCCCGCGGTACAGTTTACTTAAGCCGGAAGTAATTAGCCTACTAGGCGCGAAATTCAAGCGTGGCTGTGACGGTGGTGAGGAGATGCGCCTTGATAGTGAGTATTCATGGCGAACACACAATATTACTCAAACTTAAATTACAATCTCATCAGTAAGTCAATGGCTGATGCATGACGCAGCTGTTGAGCTTTCACATCATTTTGTTTGGAGAATGAAATGAGGGACTTTTGTTGTGAAAGTAGAAATCTAATTGTACTGTTGTTGGGATTCATAGCTTAGAAATGGCACAGTGGCATTTTTGCACTATGAATGAAGTCTGATATCAGATTCATTATTTTTGCCAAAACTTAGATCCCAAGCATGGCAACGTTGTTTGACGAGATCAGCCAGCAGCTGGACTTCACTAGCTGTGGAGAGGAGGGGACGAGCAGCGGCAACAGCTCCGACGACTGCGCCCCGATGGTCCACAGTCCCCGGCTCCACAGTCCCCGGCTCCAAAGTCCCCGGCTCCACAGTCCCAGGCTCCACAGTCCCAGGCTCCACAGTCCCAGCTCTGCCTGCAGAACGCCCAGGGTGCAACGCCAACGCAGTAGAAGCAACACCTTGTGTTCCCCCTTGCAGTGCACAAGTCCTATACCTTACGCAGCCTTGAATAAACTGAGGCTCTGCGACTCTCCCAGCACACCCAAGGTGAGGAGTAATTCAGAATGATGCCCATCTGGTCCACACCAGTTTAAATTCACTAGTATGAATTGCTTTTGTCCCCCCCTCCCCCCACCTGTAGAGTCTTCTGTCAAAGTCGTCCCAGCCGTGCTCCAGCACCAAGACAGGCCGCCCTAAGCGAACTTTGTGTTTCGCCTCAGCTCGTGTTAACTTCATCCAGGCACCTTCTGTCAATGTGAATCCTTTCACGCCTGAAACCGTGCGCAGGAGCAGCGAGCAGCAGTGGAAGAACCGTTGTAGGAGTGATAACGATCAGGATTATGGACGCAGGTAACTACGCTGCATGCTTTATTGTAGATTTGCAAAGGTTCGCGTAGAGCCCGTAATGCGCCTGGCATTTTTACACATAGGGGTGTGACATTTGGAGAAATAAGCCCCATTTTCATACAGCAAACATTTAAAGATGTGATTGCTAAATGGATACAACACAGTGCACCATGGATAAAGAGAAAAAAATGAAATGGTTTCTGTTTTTACCCTCACACAGGCTTGACTTTTCTATCCTTTACTAATGCAGTTTACTAAGCCCTTTTCATCTTTTCAGGTTGAAACACAGCCTAACGTCATCTGAGGAGGATGATGACGCCTTTCTTCCTCCTAAGGTGAAGTTATTTTTATCCATGCTTTTGTGGCGGATATAACCATATATCTCAAATACTTGATTTCATAATCTGGCTGGGTCATCTTTGTCTGCCTCTTCACTTCTTGTTTTGCCCAAAATGACGCTGCCACTCCTGCTTCCGGGATTTCTCAAAGGAATCTCCAAAAGAAAAAATCCGTCAATCTTTTTTCTCATGGAAGTGTGACCATATTTGGTCACACGGCGACTACGTCACTCGAGACTGAGCGTTTGTGACGCGAGCTCCTCCGTTCAGAAATGCGTTTTTTTTTTTTTTTTGGACATTGCGATTTTAACACAAGGCCCTCCGTCTGTTTTTCTGGCAGAGACGAGCTGTCCAATCCCTCATGCTGTCGCGCTACGAAAGCGAGTTCCTGGAGCTGGAGTGTATTGGTGTGGGGGAGTTCGGGGCAGTTTACAAGTGTGTGAAGAGGCTGGATGGTTGCTTGTACGCCATAAAGCGCTCTCGCCAACCCCTGGCAGGCTCTACCAATGAGTGAGTCAGCAGAAAGACTCTCCTTTCCAGAGACGGAACAGTCCGCTTTTTTACAATTTTGCTCCTGAATTGATCCAAATTTTTCTGACCCTTTCTTTCTTTCTTCCTTTCTTGTGTCCTCTCAGGCAGCTCGCCCTAAAGGAAGTGTATGCACATGCAGTACTTGGGCACCACCCACATGTTGTTCGGTATTATTCAGCATGGGCAGAGGACGATCACATGATCATTCAGAACGAGTACTGTGATGGTAGGTGTCCCATTTACACCGAAGGCGCAATTTAAGTCAACTTAAATAAATGATGCAGTCAATGTCTGCTGCCAGGTGGAAGCCTCAGTGACGTCATTGCGACAAGGAAGATGCACGATGAGATATTTTCAGAGGCCGAGTTGAAGGATCTGCTCTTACAAGTGTCCATGGGTTTAAAATACATCCACAGCTCCGGCCTCGTCCACCTGGACATCAAACCTAGTGAGTGTCATAGAGCAGTTCCTCATGATGTACTTCAAGTCTAAACCTTCAGTCTTTTGTGCCTTCAAACAGTTTATCTCCTTTCACAGGTAATATATTCATTTGTCAGCGCCCCAGTGCAAGTGCAGCGGGTGAAGGGGAGAGTGAAGAGGAAGATGACCGAAGCACTTCAGCGGGAGTCATTTACAAAATTGGTATAGTGTTGCGAATTTGATACATTTCTGCCGAATGACTGTTGTTTGCTCTAAAGTGTGGGACTTGTTTTCTGCAGGGGATCTGGGCCATGTGACCTCTAGCAGCAGTCCTCAAGTTGAGGAAGGGGACAGCCGCTTTCTGGCCACAGAGGTCCTGCACGAGGTAAACATTTTGCAAAGTGGTCGATGTCGAAGGAAAAGTAGGCTTATTTTACATGCTTGGCATGCAATTTGCAGATTCATCCAAATGAAACGCAATGCATCACGTTTTCCAAGCGCTTCCTATCACTGCTGTCTCTTTGCTCTCTAGGACTACAGTCACCTGCCGAGGGCCGACATCTTTGCTCTTGGCCTTACAATTCTGAGGGCCGCCGGTGCGCCGCCTCTGCCTCAAAATGGAGACGAGTGGCACAGACTCAGAGAGGGAAAGCTCCCCAAACTGCCAAAGGAGCTGTCTCCTCCTTTCAGAGGCCTGCTTCAGGTAGTCTTATTTCGGGATTAGTTCTTTTTTATTATTGAATTCGAATATACATTTTTTCTTTGCAGAGACAAGAACTCTCTTGGCTTGTTAAAAATGCCTTTTTTCTTTCTTTTTTTGCGTCAGTTGTTGCTGGATCCTGACCTGACAAAGCGGCCGTCTGCCAGAGAACTCTGCAAGCACGCCGTCCTGCGGGATGATCTGACCGGGAGGGTCGCCGCTCGGCTGCGTAGAGAGCTTAATGTAGAGAAGTTCAGGACAGCCATGCTTGAAAAGTAACCAGGGAAACATGTTCTGGTCTTTCAAGCCCTTGTCTTCTTCTTAATCATTCATTCAGTCTTGGATGCATTAATTTATTTCCGTTTCCTCCGCAGGGAGCTGCAGGAAGCTCGTCAGGCAGCTTTATCGCCAAACCAGTACCACTGTCCTGGGCTGAAATCTGCTAAGATGGGGTCTTTACCCAAAGCTGGAAGGAGGCTTGTTGGTGGGAAGACGCTGCGGTCCATGAGCTTCGGATACTCTGTAAATGGAGACTGATGTGACTTGATGACGCCCACATGCTTGCCCTTTGCTCGGGTGATACGCGAGTCCTTCTGCAAATGGGCTGTGGTTAAAATGCACAAAGTCTTTCAGAGGGCCAAATTGCAACACGCAATAAAGATTTGGGGGGGGGGGGAACTGGACATAATTGGATTGAAAGCTCTAAGTGTGATGCAGAGGTTAATTTTCAAAGGATCTGACAAACTTTTTTTGTGCCAGAAGTGAGATTTAACTGTGGCAGTTTAATGTTTTTTTTTTTAACTGTAAATAAAACTTTTAACCATTTTATCAGCTGGCTTTTACTTTTTAACTTATTTTCGTCTAACACTATGTAATCCAAACGGCCCGTTAAATAGACTGTTGGACTGAGTCACACAGGGACTTTCCACTGACTCTTTATCTAGAAGTGCAGACCGCTGCATTACTAGAGGTGGCCTTGGTAGTCGCTATAAGCCTTTCCACTGCCTACTCAGTGAGGCAAGAGTGGGGTGGTGGATTTGTTATTCGTGATGTTCTGCCCTACTTATAAAAAACTTTAAAAAAAAAACACTGGCATGTAAGTAACTATCTGTACTATAAATTAGTTCAAAAGCTGTCCTGGAGACTATACAAACACTGGATCTTGCAGAGTTTGTTTTTGGTTGGATACATTACCTTTAATAAATCCTACGTTTTTCCAAAGGTTCTTGAAGGCACCACCCGCTCTGTGATGCCGCCCCTTCCCTCCTCCACGCACACAAAACTGAGGCGATGCGCCGCGCCGTGGTGACCCGCACTGATCCTTCAGCTCGCGCAGCAGCCGGTGCTCGATGTTGCGTCGCCAGTCAACAGTTGTTTTGTAGGAAGAGCCCGAGGCTCCCGGCGAAAGAAAAGCCACCGTGAGGGACATCAGCCACACGAACAAACCACACATCTGGAGCTCTTCTAGCCTCACGTCAACGTTTTACGCGTTATGGCTAATGTAGCATTGCTGAGTTAACGTTAAGTTAGCTTTGGCTCGCGCTCTTCACTTGATGCCGTTACGTCAGCCGAGTTGTGCTTTGTAGTTGACACTCCTAAACGTGAGTCCTCCACTTTTATAATATTTTATGAGCGCGTCAGCTGACGTTGGATGACTTTTGTTTGATCGTGTCCGTGAGTGTTTTAAAAAGTACCCCCCCCCCCCCCCCCCCCCCTCCCACTCTACGGCAGTGATTATCGATGGATGCTCTGGGGGAGCAGAAAGCCGCCCTGGTGGTTTTGGCCTTCCTTCAAGCCGACTGTAAGTCTCCGGGTTACAGGAAGGAGCTCAACGCTTTGGGCGAAGACTTCCAACTGACCCGGAACATCGACCTCGGTGTCCCCGCGAGAGACGCGCCGGGAGACGGGGACCTGGAGACGGACGGCCACATAGCCAGCTGCATCACAGGTGCTCTCGGGGACATCCAGCCCTCCGTGGAGCTGCAGTGGCCCCGTGAGTTTTTGGATGGGTAACGTTAGATCTTCTCCCATCGCCCCCCCCCTCCAACAGACCAGTGAGCTGTTGCGTAGAAGTGATCGCACTTCATCACAGTCGAAGTTGTTTTCCAGTGACAGTAATGAAACTACTTGTGCCTTAAAAGCAAAGCAGGAAGTGACAGCTGTCAGCCATTTCATGTTGATCACTGTTGATGCAAACTCATATATTTTGATCATCTCATTGTATGGCTCAACAGGTCAAATGTTGGATCTAGTTTTCCAGAATATTAAAATAGTTTAAATCAAGATTCCACTAAGGTGTGCTGATTGTTTGCATAATCTTGTTTTAAGGTAACCACAATGAGGCAGAAAATCTTCAGCAGATCGCACGAGGGCTGCGAGACATCGCGGACCAGTTTGAACGCAACGTTGTGGCCGAGGCGACCGGCAACCTCAGGAGGAACATTTCGGTCTCCCCCTCTGAGGTGAGTCTGCTGCGGGCACAGGAGATGCGGATGTTGTGATGATCACTGCCTGCGATGGATAAGACTGTAGATAAGGTGCTGATTCATCTTGGGATCCATTCAGTAGGTGGATGATGGCGGTAAAAGTCCAAGTCACTAAACACATGGCTCTTTTCTGTGTAAACTGCCTTTATAGCAAAAGCTACATCCACCCTCTTTGCACCCAGTTGCCACCATGATGGTGGGACTCAAATTCAGACTCCAAACGTCAGCGTCTTCTAGACTTAAGGCGTCCGGTCCCTTCTGTTCACTTCCAGGAGTGGAAAGACCACCTGACGTGGGAGGTGCAGCGAGTGATGAGGCGGGGCGTCGGTCTGGAGCACCTGCCTCAGGAGCGCGTCGCCGTGGCCCTGGCGCTCACCCTGGTGAGGGGAGTGTGCGAGCAGACCCCTCGGCTGCTGAGGAGCCTCTTCGGCGCCGTGTTGCAGTACTTCTACCCGGCTGCGGAGTAGAAGATGGAGCGGCTGGATTGGAAAGGGGTGTCCGCTTATTTTTTTATGGCCGTTGACAGTGTACGAGTTTAGTTATTTTTTGAAAAGGGGAAATAGAAGGTTGATTTTGAGACTTGAATATCCATTAATTGATTTGTTTACTATTGCTTAAAACAGTATTTTATACTAAAAAATATCATTTTGTATTTTTTTTTTTCATGTACATTTATGCGATTACTGTGCAATTTGATTAAATCTATTTTCCCAAGATTGAGTGTGTTGATATTTTTTTCCCATGGACACTTTTACTCACCAAAACAACCACACTACAGAAAAGGTTCTCAAATATTGTTTTAATTAATCTCATCTGAAGCTCAATGTAAAATGTCATGTTTGGGGCCGTTCTTACCGTCCACCTGATGTCAGTGGGTTCCTTTTGAAAGCATGAAATCCATCATCGACACGAGTGGAAATGTTTCATCAAGCGATGTTCTAACAGTAAATTGTGAAGGTTCATAGAAAAGGTCGAGTCTTTGTTTGTTAGATATCTCGCACTGTGACGAATGTTGACTCACTAACTGCAGGTGGCTTTTATTGCTGTGTGAAATTCACGCAGAAAGTAATTTCATAGCAACACAAGTTAAAACTTACTTTGCAAACCTAATCTTTCCATCAGCTTCTCCGTTAATGTGAAACCATAAAGGAAAGTCAATGCCTTTAAGAACAAACTGACCCGATCGTCATTGGAAGGTGGTGGCAGGCAGTGTTGTGCCTGAACGCGTTCATTGAACGATAGTTCATGAACTCGTTCATATTTTGGGCGAACGTGAACTGAACGTACTGTATTAATGCCCGATGAACGTCACTGTGAACTCGTTCATTCTGGTGTCTATGAACGGCACGTTCTTTCAGGTGAACATCGTTCAAATAGGGTGCCAGATTCCTATAGAAAACACACCGTAAACGCGCCTTAACAAGTAGCGGAAAAAACATCCAATCTGGCAACACCAGCCTCCAGTGTCGCACCGCGCATGCGTCATCAAAAAAAAGAAATGTATGAAGGCGACAGCTGCGTGTAGCAAAGAGACGGCGTAATAATTTAAGAGTTTTATGAAGTTTCTTTGCAAACATTTGCACCTTAATGATAGCTGTCGGGTTTTTATTCCTTATTTAAAAAAGAGCATTCAAGCAGCATGTGTTTGAGAATGTACTGTAGGGGTGAACGCTGCAGCTGCTGCTAGTGTGGAGTGAATGGACAGCAACATTAAAGCAACAATCCCCTTAATGCTAATGTCAACCCTGGTTGGATAAGGATTCAAAACTGGATATGAAGATGAAATCTGATGCATAGCTTCAGTGTTAAAACTGATAAAATAATTGCAGTCTGTGGTTCTGGGCTGTGGCAATAATTTTGAAAAATAATAAGCTTGCAGCAACATATGGGAAAAAAAGAACTGAACTAGTTTATGTAGAAATTGAAGTTTCCCAACACTGGTGGCAGGACTCTGGTACATTACAAGTGGAGTAAAACGCAGAAAACTAGAAAGAAAAATGGATGTGACTTCGCTGTGTGGAAAGGGAGGAAACGATTTGTCTCACTGGAAGTGGAATGGTGGACTTTGAGGGTGTGAGCAGTGAGGACAAACTCCGAGACAGGCTGAGAGGAGAAAAACACCAGGAGGAAGGAGCATGATCAATCGCTTCGTTGGAGTCACAGTAGTCAGGATGTGCATGAGGTGACGTCTCGGTTCCGTAGGGGCCATTTTTACAAATTAAAAAACCTTTCATTTAGTCAGCCCAACACAACTTAGTAAGAAGAGCCCCACCACGTGTGTACTAATACATTTATTTCTACCTCAACATTGTGTAATTTACATTCTTTAACCCTGGATGAGATTCTCTACTTCCTCCGGTAGCTCATGACACCGTATGTCAACACGCCAGCGAGCACCACCAATGCAGCGCCTCCGCAAAGCATCGCTTGCAGCCCGGATTCGGGTTCCGGCTGCGTCGGGGGATCCTCGGCTGGGGGCTCCGCAGGGGCCACTAAGGCCTCTGCGAGAAGAAGCTCACCCGGCGCGGCCTCTCGTTCTGGTTCTGGCTCCTCTGGTCGGGCAGCCACCGCGACAGGCTCCGCCTCCCGTTCCTGTTCGGAAGCGGCTTCCGAGATGGCAATGGGAGCTGCCGGGGTTTCCTTGGCTACAGACAGGGGGGCCGCGTCAGAGGGTACCAGGGCGGTTTCGGCAGCCAGTTGTGTTTCTGGCTCAGGCGCCGGTTCTACCGCAGCAACGGATAACGCTGCTGCTGCTGCTGCTTCGGGCTCCAAGGAGACGAGGGACGGCTCCGCCGACAAGCTTGCGGGCGCCTCCATTACGACGGGCTCCTCCAATGAGAGTAGGGAGGCCGGATCCGCCGCGTCCCCCCCAAACTCCTCCCTGAGCTCGGCCAGCTCGCTCTCCGTGCCCAACACGCTCAGCATGCTCTCGTCTATCGCCCCGACCTCGCCGCCCTCGTCGAGCAGCTCGGCGTCCTCGCGCTCCACGTGCACGATGTCGGAGTTGGAGGAGTTGTTCTCGCTGCGCTCCTCGGCCAGAGCCGCGCCCTCGTTGCTGTCCAGGCTCTTGACGTCCTCGGGGTCCATCGCGCCGACCTGCGCCCACGACTCGTGGCCGGCCAGAGAAACGGGAAGGCTCTCCGTCTGCCAGGAGCTCTGCTCACTGCCGTTGTCTCCCGTGCACAGCAGCGAGGAGGGGGGGCTGAGCTGGTCGGGATGCTGATCCCCCGAGAGGATGTAAATGTCGTTGCTGTCTTCGATGCAGGCAGCGCCTCGGTCCTCCTCGGGCTCGAGGTTGAAGATCTCACCCTGGGGCGGACAGAAGGGGACAAGGGGAGTCAACACTGTGCTAAAGTGTTTTTTTGCATCTGTGGGCGCAACATGGAGCTTTATTTAATCCCCCACCATCTCTAATTTAGATAATGCCATAGCCAAAAAAGGTTCTAAAGTCACATCTCCAGGGTGGCAGTCCACCTGTGACACTGCACTGCTTCACACCTTATGTTGGCCTCGTATCGCCACCTAGTGGCTCACAGATTAATCAACAATAGATCTAGAGCCATCTGCCAGCCTCTTCTATTACATAACGCACACTTCTCATATGGTCATACGCAAGAGGTCGGCTCGCTGAAGCAAAAACTATTTCAATTAATCAAAAAGGTAGTCGGCTGGAATAAATACATCTATTTTTTGCCTAGGCTACTTTTAATGTCACTATTTCATATAACTGCAGCAACAAAAACATGAGGGGTCACATGAGAGAATACATTTTGCTGACTGTGCATTGATGTGACGCAGAATTCACAGTATAAAGCCCACAAATAGGCTGGCGGGTGTTCACCATGAGCAGAAAGGAACCGGACACATCACGACGTGCTCACCGTCTCGACGTGGGAATATAGAGGCTAATGACACCTGCTCTCACATGTGTAAAGGTTGTGTGCTACACTTGAATCTTGCATTTGAGCAGCTTTGTGCGGCTGCTCTTCTACCCAGCTGTGCTTTGAGGTTGGATGAGAACTTCAGCATGCTGTTAACAGGCTGGCGTTTAGCATGTATTCAGCATTTAGCTTTGGTTCATGTCATATATATGAGCTTTGGTATTTGGTCATAAACCTGAAGAACTAGACAAAGTAAATTAATTAATTAATCTGATGTACTTCTCTCTACAAAACGTCACAGCAACCTATGCAATTTCTGTTGAGATATTCCCCTTAAAACCAAAAATGTGTAGTTCAATGTGGCCTTGGAGGAAAAGCCAGGGGAACATAAATGTCTGTCGGCTTCATCCTCTGGGGACCATGAATGTCCAGATAAAGATTCATGCCAATCGATCCAATACTTGCAAAGGCAGTTCAGTCTGGATTAAAGCGGTGGGCTGATTGTTAGCAAAGACTAAATAGGCACAAAGAGACAAACAAATGCTGAAAGTAGGTTTGGGTTTACGTTAAAAAAAAATGCACCTGCACCACGGATAATACCGAGCTCCCCTGGGGAGCAGGCGACTGTCATGTTTCTATGCACGTCACAGAGGTGTCACCTGAACGCACGGGATGCAGACAAAGAGGGGGACAGACAGAGGTCACACCGGGGTTTGATGTACGAGTGCAGCAGACTGAAAGGTCCCACTCAGCCTCTTTGGAAAACATGATGAAATGTTCTGATGTTCTTCACACAGCGCTATTGACTGACAAATTTGTATCTGACCCACACACACACACACACTGCGAGAAGGCGTACAGCATGGAAATGATTATTGACCTGTGTGAATGGAACTGATAAATGAAACGGGGAAGCTGTGAAGGTCTCTTCCTAACAAGGACACTACGTTGGTGCAACGGTCGCCGAACATGGCGAGGCAGAGCGGAGATTAAATCTCACAGCGCTGCGCTGTTATCCAACATTTGCTCTTTGCATAAGCCGATTTGCATGTGGGAGAGACAAAGTGTTTCACGAAACCCTTGGCCTCAGGAAATAAAAAAAGGTTGCCAATGGCATACAGGAACATCATCCGCAGGGCTTCGCTGCATTTAGTTTGACGTTAACGCCGCGAAAAACAAAAAAACAAACATGCGCCAACCATAAACAACTTGTTGCATAACTTTTCCACCTATTTAATTATCGTCGTTGGAGAAGAACAACGTGCGGCTAATCAAAAAAAGTCAATACCATAACAAAGCATAAATCCTTATTACACACCTGAAGGTATTCTCACACTTAGTCCCTCTTTAACGCTGCACGTTGCTCCTCTGGGTGTTGTTGTGTTGTGTTGTGGGGCGTCTCCCACAGTCCTTCACCCAAAGGCAAGCGCACAGTAAACGGGTTCACATTCCTGCTGTGAAGGCGCGGGGTGCACAGTTTACTTCACAGTGACACAACACCAGGCGGTTACCACACAGCCGCCCCGCCCCAGAGGACTCTCACAAAAAAAAAAACCAAACGGTCTCTAAATAAACTCCCTTTAGGGAGACGAAGGTAGGCTCCACATTCTTGTGACGGTTACAAATACCTTGCTGCACCGCCATGCTGCTGCTTCCAAACATGAGTGGTTTTATACAATCGACCAGATGCCAAACCCACGAGAGTACCAAACACACCAGGTTTCAAAGTTTCTTTGATACTTGAAAATCCCTTTTGGGATAATATTTTCACGTGGTAGTGTCCTCTAGACATGTGTGAGGATTATGTCATCGCTGGTCCTGACAGACAGGCGTTGAGGTCACAGCTGACAGAGAGCGACCACTGGACGGCTCGTCAGCATCCATTTGTACCGTCAATGCCCTTTCACACTCGGATACTACAAAAACCCTTTTCTTTTTTTTAAAATGCTAATGCCGTCTCCATCAGTCCAGGAGACCACCAATCCCACTTCTTCATCCCCCCCCAATAAAAGCTATACACACCCTTAAATGCATTATTTTCCTACGATTGAAGCTTTTTACTTAACAATGGAAAAGAAAATACTGCTGATTTTTTTTTTTGTGGAGAGTGACGCGAGGACGAAGAGGGATAAGCAGCCGTGTTTAGACCTGGGCCAGCTGCTGCTGATGTGAAAGTGGGCCAGTCTAACCCCTGGTGACGATGTATTCAGAAGATTAGGAGTTATTTTTTTGGGGGGGGGCTTCCTCAGGCTACAGCAGCACTCTACTCTGGTCAAGTCTCGTACGAAAGCATTGGCACAGTGATGCACGTGTTCCTGCCCCCCCGCTGACATGTGGTGCTTACATAACACGAGGGTGAAGAACCGTTCCGATGTGCAGGATGTGGCGCGACGTGACGCGGCAGCCCTTGAAGCACCTAAATGTCATCACTGCACCGTCGCCACCTTGGCAACAACAACAGCTGACGTCAGACTGAGGGCATGCACAGCGCGCTTTGCCTTTTAAGATGTGCCGCTTTGACTATCAAATTCACAGCAGTACAACAATACACAGACTCCGTTTTCCCGTTCTCTTGCCGTAACGGTCAGTGCGCCACTTTCAAACGTCAGGAGTCACGTCACATCACACTCACAACGACGGGTACGGGTGAAATGGCTGTTGTGCACACTCGGCTCTCGTCCAGGAGTTTTCACTGAGGGACAAAGGTCTGACTCCTTGGCAGGAAAGAGACCATACAGAGACACGTTCGTAAATACATACATACATACATACAACCCAGAGAGCGACCTAAATACAAGTTCTTCCCTTTCTTCATTTTAGAGTCTGTTTCTCCATGGAGGCCATTTTCTTTTCGCTCATTTACCCCATTGCAATCTGTCGTCCCCCTACCTGCCCCGGGCTGTGCACTGTCTGTGGGCTGCTGGTTTTGTTCCTGCCAAATGAAGTGTACAGCACATTAAGGTCATAATAATCCTTATTGTGTTCGGATGTAACCAACGATGGCATGATGAGTGGCCGCCTGATCGAGCAACTTCACTGGAAATTGACCACGCTGGAACTAGTCTGTGCAGTCAAGACCGCTTTGTGTCGCTTCAAACAACGAATGGTGTAATAAATAAATTAATAAATGTGATGAATACAATAAACACATTTTTGCTCTATCTTCTCTAAAAAGTAGTACTAAAAAGTATAAAGGTACTTGATGTTCCTCGTTTAGTAGCAATCAATACACATTTTCTATTGTACTACAATAATAATAAATATACACGTACAGTATGATCACATAAAATAAGAACTAGCCCTGCACACATTAATAGAGTGGAGAGAGACACTCGGCCCAGAGTTAGCCCTCTTTCTCGGAATTACAACTTGCACGCAAAATCCGTCCAGACCAATGAGCTCCCTCTGGAGCAGCTTCAGCATCACAAACCAACCTGCCTCCACGAGAAGTCTCGGGTCCCGGAGTCTTTCGGACGGACCGTGGAGCGGACGCAGAAAGGCAAGTGTGCTGGCAGGCAGCTGTCGAACCAATGGAGGTTTCACTTCCTTCTCCGTGCCCACCCCCTTTCTCTTGCCCCTCCTCCTTTGTATTCCCGCCCCTCCTCCTTTGTATTCCCTCCCCTCCTACCGGCGGTTTCTCCACCCCCTCCCCTCCTGTCTCTCCAGCCCGCCATCGCAGATACTCAGCCGGTCATCCCCGGTGACCTGACGCAGAGTGAGACCTTTGCTTTGTTTTGGAGCATTATATTCAGAGCATCAGGACAATGAGGCAATGACGACAGCAGTGGTTAACGTAAGTCATGTGACCCATAGTCCATCGGCCATGTTCATCGGGAGCCATCTGTGTTCCACTTATTACAACATAAATGCTCGCCGATGTAATAGAAAAAGCACATCTATTTTTAAATGAAGCTGCAAAAGTTGACAATAAGCAGAGCAACGCCATTAATAAACACGATTGATATAATGCTCACTCATTCAATGCGTTCACGAGTAAACAGCACTGCAGCTGCTTTATAGCAGGTTGTTCTCCCAATGAGGACATGTCAGTTGCAGCTTGCATAGCATAAATGCAAACTGCCAAGATGATTGGTCAGCTCAAATCAGAGGTCATGTTGTAGGGTCGTTAAATATGCTTAATTCAAGATCCGAGGAATTTCTATAGCCGCAAACTATTTGCCATGTAAAGATATGCTGGAGAAATGGTGTCCTCAGCAAAGTATGAAATCACGAGGCACGTGACGGGCATGCATGTTGGTGCACGAGTCCCGGTGTGTTGTGCCCTAGTGGCTCTCTAACAGCAGCCACTCGGCACTGCGCTCATAAGGCGGTAAAACGGCAGCTTTGTACGTCTTATATTGCAATAAAAATAATAATAAGTAGTGGGTTCTCTTGGGTATAAAACATCTGTACAAGTAACTCACTCATGCCCTCATCAGGAAATTCTGAGTTCTGCACATCTCATTATATAATATCCAAGCATGGTTCATGTGAATGACAAAGAAGTATTTTGACTTCCAGGTGAACAAATATTAAATAAAACAGAAGGCATTTAATGAGTGTCTTCAATTGTTCGCTGAAAGACAAAGAAACTCACCCATCCTCCTTGCTGGATGATGTAAGCAGCTTCTTCCTCCTCCAGGAAGCGCATGCCCAGATTCAACAGAGCCGTCAGTGACTGGCCTTTGCTTTGCAAAGCCTCGAGTAGCACTAAAGGTACTAGCACCTGGGAGAGGGGAGTAGGTGGGGGTCGGAGGCGTGGAAAAGAAACATACGGATGACAGAGGTCATTAACATCTGAAATAGAAGATTAAATGTCTTTCATGGAAGTCCCCTAAGACGACTCACCTTGCTCCAGCCTCCCTGTGTGTGTGCCGAGAGATCCTGTGTTGTAACTCTGAATCTCTGGTAGTCCAGAGGCCTGAAAACACACACCACAATCAGGTTTGTACAACTTAACATCCAAGTGAGGATCTAAAACATGTGGGCAAATTGCAAATACATGTGTCAATCTCTTCAAACGCTTATCCGGGGTTCACTAGCTCCGACTGGAGGATCCCAAGGTGTTTCGGGGCCAGTGTGGGGATAGAATCCCCCCCCCCCCCCCCCCCCAGTCTAGGGTCTTCCCCCGAGGCCTCTTCCCAGCGGGCGTGTGTGCTCACAGGGCTAACCAATGGACACTTGTGCACACTAGCTGGGGATGCCTTGCCCCCCACCTTTGGATTTGCTGCTGATCATCAAAGCTTTGGCTGCATGTCCATCACCTGTGAGCATTATCAGTCAGAGTGACCTCACCTTTCTAAAAGATGCCTGAACTTTTCAACGCTCTCCGGTTTTAAAAAGTAGAAACCAATGTGTGTATTTGTGTGAGTGGAAAAATGTGGGTTATGACAATAAATTCAAGCAAAAGCTCGTTATCTTGTCCAATTGGAACTCATTCAGAGTTAAATACAATCCTTTCAATCCATTTTCGTGCAAAACGGTCCTTTTGGCCCTGAAGGTTCAGGAGTTCACCGAGGAGAAAATGAAATAAACAGCCGCTCGTCAACATTGACTTTGTCATTCCTATGAGATTGTAACTCTCCCACTGTGGACACGCACTATTCAACATGTGAATACAGTGGGGAAAATGTGATTAGTATTGAAGAGCGTCGCCGCTGAGCTGACTCCCGATATTCTGCTCTTGGGTGAAAAACTAAGCGCCAATCATCCCGAATCCACACTAGCACTGACGGGAAAAATAAACTTATTTCCGATGATTAGTGATGAAAGCCAGAGAGGAGCACACTGACCCTGCGAGGAGTGTGTCTACAGCTGCTGCCAGGTGTGCGTCGAGCTCGGCGGCCACGCGGTCTCCCATCGCGGCGAGGCAGTCTTCGATCGACGCCTCTGGGACGCCGGGGTGAAACACCGGCGACGTGTGCCGGTCGAAGCCCGACGTGGAAAGAGCTAAGAACACACGGAGCACAGGAGGGGGGGGGGTCGGATCTCTCACATGGGGTTCATTTTTGATGGAATTACTTCCACGGCCCCAAAAAAAACAGAAAGCTTTAGAAACATTTGCGCACCTCCTGATGATAACTCCAAAGGTCGTTCATGGGACCACAGTAGAGCTCAAAACGCTCGGGGGTGGGGTGGGGGGGGGGTGGTTCAGGCAACGGGGCCTCAGCTGTAATCAGTTGGAACGAATTGTGTTCTTCCCACGTATATACGGAGGACTGTGGGGCGACGGGAAAGAAGACAACGCAAGACGAGAAACACGTCCTTTATGGTCTGTGCCTAGAAAATCAGAACCGTGGTACCAACCCAGAGCGAGTGACCTTGCCTCTTTGCGCTCTTAAGAGAACTCAAAAGGTTACACACACACACACACACACACACCTTTCCCATGAGCGGGGGAAGGGTCCTCGGGAGACAAGAAAGCTGCGGTGATGTAAAGAAGCCAAAGTTGTCTTTCCCTGCATACATTTCATGTTGTACTTTGACCTCCTCCACACAAGGGAAACAACTGTTTGGACAAAGAGAAGCCGGTGTTCTACAATATTGAGGTTTATGTAGGCTTTCTTTTACCCATCTGTACCTTGAATTATGATATTTGTGGTTGGAATATATATAGCTGCACTAAAATTTCAACTCAGAACCATATCTACAGGTGAAACTCGAAAAATTAGAATATCGTGCAAAAGCTCATTCTTTCAGTAATTCAACTTAAAAGGTGAAACTAATATATTATATAGACTCATTACATGCAAAGTGAGATATTTCAAATATCTCACTTTGCATGTAATGAGTCTATATAATATATTAGTTTGTGTGTGTGTATATATATATATATACACACACACACACACACACACACACACATTACACACTAATATATTAGTTTCACTTTTTAAGTTGAATTACTGAAAGTAATGAGCTTTTGCACGATATTCTAATTTTGAGTTTCACCTGTACTTTCTCTAATATATTAAGGAGACTTGACTCCTTAATGGTTAACTTAAAATCAGAGACCCTCATACTTACTTAGTACAGTTTTTTAACTAACAGCGGACGGATCACTACAACCCCTCCTCTCCAACCCCCACACCCCTCCCTTCGTCAGCCGTTTGCCCAACTACTCCCCCCCCTTAAAGTTGGAAACCTAAGGAAACACTAGTGTGTGTGTGTGTGTGTGTGTGTGCGTGCGTGCGCTTTACATGCAGCGATTTCATCATCCAGATGTCTCAGCTCTTCCTCGTGTTCCCTTATCACTGTGCGCCTCTCCCTCTCGTGTTGGCCGTCTCCTGCGAGAGATAAACACATGACAGATGAATCAACGGTCTCTCTCGCTCTATCACACACGAACAGGCGGACTGCTCACAAAGACTCTACACAAATACTAGACAACCACAACAAAAACTCTTGTGCGTGAACATACTATTTTTGTGGCCTTAGGTACCACCAATAGCAAGGCGGAAATGACAGGAAGGAAAAGGGAGACCCCCCTTTTCCCCCCCCATTCTGTCTGTGTCCCTGCAGCTCATACATGAACACCCTGAGGGGAACTGTTGGTTTTTCCCGGGCTTCTTGCCGCGTCAGCATTCAGTCAGACAGCCAACGAGCCAACTATTCCGCGTGGGCTCGTTGGCGTGTGAGTTATCCTGCAGTGATTACACTGGACAGCCTGTCAGAAATTGGACCCGGTCAAGCGGAAAGCCGGGATCACCCTTCTCCGCCCATTCTGAGCACGCACAAAACAACTATGCCTCGCTTTTGTTTTTCTTGCTCATTATGCCAACATGTTTTTTTCTCAGATCTTTGCTGGTCCCTGTGACAGAGGGAATGACACGCATGGCCTACAAAAATGTCCTCCCTGCAAAACTCTCTTTCCTTCCAAAAGTTTGTCCCTGTGTAACCAATGAGATGCATTTCATCACATGGCCTCGCTGTGGCACAAAGCAGGTCTCTATTTGCACATAGACGGATTGAAGAATTTCAAATGTGGCATATCGAAATGTGTCAACGAGGTCAAAAAGCACTGTTGTGTGTTTTAGCATGCTGGGTGTACAAGGGGCAGAAGTGACTACGGCATGCTGCAAGCCCGAGGGCCTGGTGCAACAGGCTATAAAAGCCTCTGTAAAGAAAGAGCAGTCTCCCATACTTTGGGACACCATATTGAAAGCATTGTGGCCTCACGTATCATCTATTTGTTTACGCGCAGTGGGTACTTTCTAAGCGCCCGGATTGGTGGCCACAACAGTCTCTGCGTGTGCCAATGCTACTGAAGGCTAAATTGAGCAAGAAAACAGGTGGCAGCCGGCCTGCACAACCGGGATATTTGTAGTTACTGCCCTGTGCTCAAGTGCATTCAACTCTATTTGCGTACTGTGTGAAAGCACGTCTGGGGTTTGCTTAAAGATATGTGTGACACACGAACGACATGCAGGCCCCGTGGAGAGCAGGGTGTCCTTGACAGTACGTCCCATCAGCGAGAATGGCCATTTTAATAACCGCCTTTACAGCAACACATCACGTCAGGTCACAATTAGGAGCGCAAAGATCATTTAGCCACTAATCTAAAGCCCTTTCTTCACACCTTGAGAAATGATCAGAGGGTGTGATCTCCCAACAGGCAGCATGGCCAGGTAGTTGAGCACGATGTACTTGGTTTCATAATGGAAACCCTCCGGCACAGAGGCAGTGATGGAGGCAGAAGAGGTGGGGCCCGAGGTAGACATTGAACAGACTTCAGACTCTCAGGCATACGAGTGGTTACAGTCAAAGCTGGACGTCTCACCTGAGGAAAATCAGAGCCAGGAGGAAAAAGTGTTTTTAGTTTTTACACATCACACTCAACAGTTCTGATTACATCTGTAAAATAGCTGCTAGGTGGGTAAATGTCCCACTTAGTGTGATCACACGCGAAAAATTATCAATGTGCAACGTCGACCTGGTTACTCCCCCATCTCGCAAATGGGGGAGGGGGGTGTGAATTGATCACCAATGCTCTGTGCCTCTGGGACTGCACGGCTGACCCTACGAAAAACACAGAGGTCGATAGAGCCAAGACACGTTTATCTCTAAATCGGTACTTCAACTCGCATGCGGTGTACAGAAGGGGGGTTGGAAATGGCAGAGTGTGGCTTTACTAAACTTGTATTAAATGGAAGTTCAAGCTCAGCTCACATCGTAGCCCAGAGACGAGTTAACATCATGCGCACCAAAAGTGAAAAGATCGTCAAGTTCGACTTATTAACAAAAACACTTTCCGGATTGAACTGTCAAAATAAAACCTCTCACCGCCGAGCTGGAATTCCCGAACCGTGTAATACCAGCGCGAGTGCGGTCAGATAACTAGTGGATAACTAATATTACCAGTTAAAATAAAAAGCACTACCTTTATCCTGCATACTTCCAAAGTGACAGCATGGCTGCAGCCGACTGACGTCAGGACACGATAGCGTCATTCCGTTACTACATGAAGGGACTTGTGTCTCTTTAGATAATTAACTATTAGGGTACTGTCACTTGACATATTCAATGTTGGTATTTGTATGCAACGCTAACAAAGTACCTTTTTGGTCGTTTTCGCCCAAACACCTTCGCACACATTCAACTTGTCAACGTATTAGCTAGCTTAACGTTAACGTTTCACGTCCAAGATGCTATTCCGGAGATGCAAAACTTCCATTCAACTTCCATTAAGCCAAACTAGAGTCGACTTCTTACCGTCCTTGACCAAAGGCAAACTGCTGCTGACAAACGACAGGGAGAATGGAAATATTCGACACAGTTGATGAAGCAGTAATTAGAGCAGACCACCACTGTCAGAGAACAGCGGCGCTAGGACAGCGTGTGCTCCGAACGCTACACAAGCTAGCGGCAATACACCACTGCTTTTCCTGTCAGAACCTTCAAAATAAAGCACGCATCAGTGAAGTTCGGCGGAACTTTCGGAAGCGACAATGCTGTGCTCGATATATCCGTAATATGTATCATTCGTATAACCATAACTAACTTTGTGGTCATTGAATATGTGCTACATACCATCAATATATGGGCCAATCAAACCGGAAAACATTTTTGACAGATGTGTGTCTGGGGTCTGTACTTGCTGAAAAGGGGAGGGGATAAACGCCCTTACCTGTCCCCTCGTACATGGTTGACATGTCTTGTTTTGAAAATATCACCGGATGTTGTTGCTTATCTCGCATCGCTAGCTCGACTTTAATGCTAAACAGGAGAACACGCATAACGTCTGGTGACTTTTTCCTGTGCAACTGAACTACTCCAGTGGTCGGGAATTCGTTTTTACAGTCTTATGATAAACAAAGATATTTAAGGACAGACATGGCGCTCACAGATGCTGACGTAAAGAAACAGGTAACGCTAAAAACTGTTATGTTTAACCACATTGATCCCAGAGACTAACCTAACCATAACTTAGCGGATTTTAAGTCCGCTAACTTAAACATAACACACGGTAAACAAAAACGAACTAATTGACCATCGCGTGTTAACGTTAGTTTCATAAACCTTGTTACGCATAAACTTTCGTAACTGTTCGTACTTTTGTTATCGGTCCATTTGGCATAAGGTTAATTGTGTTATCTGCCGCCAGCTGTTAATTCACTTGCACGGGCACGCAATTAAACCGCTAATTTAACTTGTCCTTGCCCGTCACGTGGTCTGGTGGCGTGAACTCAAATAAAGTCTAATGATAACTTAGATTAAATAATTCAATTAAAAACACTCTGTTCGAGCCAAAGCCGTAGTTCTGACTTTGATCAAACTATTCTGTGCTTGCGGCAGATCAAGCACATGATGGGCTTCATCGAGCAGGAGGCCGGGGAGAAGGTGGAGGAGATCGACGCAAAGGTAAGGTGCTCCCTCTCCTCTCTCCCTGTCATGCTGGAGATGTCCTCGGCGGGGATCGATAGTAAGGGCTCCCCTCCCACCCCTCTGTTCACAGGCGGAGGAAGAGTTCAACATCGAAAAGGGGCGTCTGGTGCAGACCCAGAGGGTGAAGATCATGCAATACTACGAGAAGAAGGAGAAGCAGATCGAACAACACAAGAAAATGTCAGTAGTTTGGTCACGCTGCCAGCTTAGGAAAAAGAAATCCCATTGGCAGAGATAACGTTCGTACACACCCTAAAAGTGGGAGCAGTGCTTACGCGGTGCCATTGGAGCTTTTCATTATTCTTATTTTTTTTAAATCGCTGATCGGGTTTATCACACAAAAAAAGGAATATCCTTTTCATCACACATTTTTGTTCTATCCCTTTAAATCATCTTTTATGAGCATCTCTAAATAAAGGTGAAAGGCCGTCGCCTTCCTATATCTGGTGTTCAGGGACAAGGACGTCACATGACAGCCACGGATCACAAACTACCTTAGTGTGAAGGCGCTCTTTGGCCTGGAGGTAATGCTGCACCTGTTTATTAATTTATCGTCATCATTTTTCCCACACGTTATCCATAATGTTTCATTTGACAATTGCAAGCCTTCCATTTTGGCCGTCCCCAGATGGATCGAAAGGCTGTTAAACTAATGTCATAGCAGCGTCAAAATATTAAATCGGTTCTTACCAGCTGCAGGTTTTATTTCCTCCCTCAAGGTCTTTCAGACACTTTGCTGCTCTGTTACTTTGTCGCTATGAACTCCTTGTCCCTTCACTTTAAGCACAGTTCTGGCTTAAGTTAACTATCTCTGGCTACATCTTCTTCTCGGAAATGGACATCATCAGATGAGCTTTAAAACCCAGTTGGCAATCAGTGTTTTGCATCATTGTTTGTATGATGATGTGTTACTTATTGAATGTGCTTTCCACTGTCACAGCAAGATGTCTAACCTGACCAACCAAGCGAGGCTGAAGGTGCTGACGGCCCGCGACAACATGATCACGGTGATCAATGCTATTATTTTACACACATTTCGTTTGTGTCAAGCAACTTGCACATAACGTTCTCATTCTTTGGAACGTTTTGTCTTTTTCCGATAACCGCTGAATTAAATCACCCTCGTTTGTGTTGGGTTCCAACAACCTATAAACACTATTTATTGCAGATATCTAAAGACCAGCTTATGAGAGACTAGTTCATGTCGTTAAGGCGATCTAAATGATTGAGTAAAACCTCTGCCCTCTACTTTTGTTCCTCCTCAGGACTTGTTGAATGAGGCCCGTCAAAGACTTGCAGAGATTGCCAAGGACCCTGCGAGTTACGCTTCCTTACTGGAGGGCCTGGTGCTTCAGGTGAAGTCGCTCTCATGGGAGCCAACGGCTTATTAACAACTGACTGGTTTCTCTTGGCTTTTCTGAGTGTACTGTCATCTTTTTGAAGGGTTTCTATCAACTGCTGGAACCTAAGGTGACCATCCGCTGCCGACAGCAGGATGTGGAAACGGTTCAGGTGAGGTCGAGCTGCATAGTGCTGCATCATGTTGCAATCATTGGGAAGAGTCTGTTTCTAAAGTGCAGGCAATTACACCAGGCGCTGCATCCTTTTTTTGACATTGGGACAGTTGGTAGTGTCGTGTTTTTTAAATGTTTGTTTTATTGCTTGACAGGCCGCAGTAAATAAGAACATCCATATCTACAAAGAGACGCTGAAGAGCAACATAGTCGTCCAAATCGACCAGGAGCGCTTTCTTCCATCAGAGATGTAACAAGATGCACCCAGGGCCCATTCTTACTCTTAGATTTTACATTTTAAATGATCAGGGGAAGAAAAAAAATAAAATGAGTTTGGATGTCTCATCATTGCAACCGCTCTCTGTTTTAACAGCTGCGGAGGGATCGAAGTGTACAACGACAACAGGAAGATCAAGGTTTCCAACACTTTGGAGAACAGGCTTGAGCTGATGGCACAGCAGGTAGAGTCACGTTGATCATTCGTCCAAAATCCAAATCCGTGAATGCACACACTGCGATAACCCTGTGAGTCTGTGCAGCCGGCCTGTGGAGGGCAGCAGAGCCCGCTAGTCTGAAGTTTGATTTGGTGACACTTTATTGAGCACCCTTGGAAGGGATTTGTTGAAATGGGTTCTGCCGCCGCGCAGATGAGAGCCTCATCACTACAGAGGCTTCCTCAGAACGATTTATTCTGATGTATCATATATATATATAAAGAAATATGGTAAGAAACATTCCTTAACTCTCTTGATACCGGCCTTAAGCATGGAGATTGTAAGGAAGATCATGCCTAAGGGGTCTGAGCCACACGGTTTGAATCTGAAGTTTAGCACAAGCTAGAAGTAAGATGAGGAAAAATGTTTGTTTAATATAAACAAATTGGTGGATTACATGTCCCTCAGCGGTCATGTGTGCCACCAGACACACAATGATATAGATGATAGTGTGGTTTCATTGTCTGCTTCCAGATATTTCATTTTCAGAAAATACCTAATAAAATAAATTATATTATTATTATTAAAATAACCACTATTTATTTCCATCAGAGGAAAAGAAAAAAATGAATAATATTGAAGCCCCTGTGTTTGTCCCGTTTCTCCACTAGTTTACTTCACTCATTTATCACTGTCTTTCTTGTGTGTACTTGCTTGTGTGCTGACTTTACATCTGACAGATGATGCCTGAGATCCGAGTGGACTTGTTTGGAGCCAATCCCAACCGCAGGTTCACGGATTAACAGTGGATTGGAAGAGCGCTGTGTGTGAACCTTGAGGGCCACCAAAGAGCTTCATCACAAGTCTTACAATCCCTTACCATTCAGGGTATGGGAGGCTACTGCTGTGTTAATATGTCTTCTTTTTCATTTTTGCACTTATTGACTACATGATATTATTTATGTGCCCTTTATTTCACCTTTAAATATACCCGTTCCAATTGTTTTGGAAAATCTGTTACTCTTTGATACTTTATTTAGGAAATCAAAGCTTTATAATTAGGTCACCAAATATACAAATATTCCTCACATGCCTAGTCAATTTTTTTTTTTTTACAGTAAAGCCTATGTGGTTGGTTATAAGGCATGTTTGCCCAACAATTCCTTTTTCTGTTTGATTGCGTGTGCGTTCGGACAGAAAAAGAAATGTCCATCATGGTTGTGAAGCTTCTAACATAAACAAAAACAAAAATAAATGTGTGACACTAAGAGATGAGAATGTAGGAGATATCTTTATTTACAGCGTGTAAACAAACCTTTTACTCAGGCTATGTTCAATCTACAAAGAGGAAAATGTAGTAGCCTTGGTACAACAGCCACATCAGAATGTGTCTTACATTAAAAATGTAAAAAAAAAAACATATTTTAGTGCCACGCAGTGGATTTAAGTGATGGCAAACAGTTGGACAAGGTGCCGTACTCGTCCATGGGCCTAACAAATAGAATTGTCCTCGCTATGTTGGACTCACTTACCAAATCAATGATCCCAAACTCCCAATTCCACTGAATTCATTCAAGACATACAGGTTTTATGATTGAAGAACAACCAGCACTCATAAGGCTTTAATTTAATTGTTTTCTTTGCACATGATTTAAAGCAAAGCAGTTTTTTTTTTCTAACACAGTAATATATGCTTCAAGGGTTTTATTTAAGCTGTGTGGAGAAGAGGAAGTGAAGGCTACGAGACATTCAGCAGTCTAACCTGACCTGAGCAGCAAAGTGAGCTGTGTGTTAGGGTACGTCGTACGTTAATGCCGGGATTAAAGCATCACCATCAGATTAACGACTGACTTGAGAGTTCCTGGCAGCCGGCACCTCCCAATCTACTGGGAGAATCCAAGATTACAAATCAGACCTCGGGGATTGGGAGGAACGCATGAGAGGGCAGGCCGAAGGAGATTAAGCTCATTTTTTCAGAGAAACACGCCAAACAAGTCTAATCTTTTGCATTCGATGCCAGTTCACGCTGCGACGTTCACTGGGACGCAATGTAATTTGCTGATGAAGATTAAAGGGGGACTTTGTCACTTACATAGGACAGTGCACACTTCCTCGTCATGATGACACACATCTTGCCCCCTCAGGTGAGAGCCTAACCCGAACCCTAACCCACACATAACGCAGCCAACTCCTTGGATCGACCCGACCTTTATGAACCCATACGCTCAGCTTGCTCACACACCTACACGTGACCCTGTTGACGGCACGTAACAACCTAGAGAAACTCGATTAGTGATTAGAACCCGCTGGTCCACGTGTTAGCAAATAGACCCCTTCCAATGAGAGACCACACCCCTTCCTTTGGTTGGCAGATCGCGGCCGTGTCCCCCCTCCCCCCCCCTTCTCTCTCTCTGCATCCAGCGTTCACCCAGTTGTGTCATTCATTCAACTGCAGAATAAAGCAGCAGCGACGAGGGACATCCACCGAAGCCGAGCACTGCTATCCCAGCAGACCTAGCAGCGTCTCCCCCACCCCGAGGAAGTAGACCCCCTGGGCGATGCCAAAAAGGGGAGCGATGACCAGTGCGCGGCATGCGGCACCCTTCAGGAACGCTGATGGGCCCTCGCGCATCATGATGCGCCTGCAAAGGGAAGAACATGTGACGTGGCGCTCAAGGTTTGGGAAACACAAAAGGCAATACATGTTTCCTCACAGGCTGACTTCTTACCGCGTGCAGTCAACAATCCCTTTGTACGTGTCCTCGCCGTCGCCTTTTTGCAAGGTCTGCAGGCGAGTCTTTATGACTGCGGAGGGATTCATACCACACACTGTACTGTCATTATGTGAGATCAAAGAGAACAACAAGGTTTGGTTTCTTACGAATGAGGCTTTTTTCGTAAGCGAAATGACGAATGTGTTATTTTAGTTTCATTGTATATTTAGCAGGAACAATGCAAATCTCGCCACATTCTGTATAGCTAAAAGCTCATTCTCTTCCATAGTCCCTGGGCCGAGGCCACAAAGGGAAGCCGGGTCACAGAGATTAGCGATGAGGTGTATCACCGGATGTATGTATGCACCTGCTATCTCTGTGAGAAACTCCAATTCCTGCCCACGCCGCCACCTTCCATTCGTTCTCACTTTGTGTGCATCTTTCTGCCACTTACCGTCCAACGGTGTTACAGCCACAGCTGCCACTGAGCCTGCGCCGCAGCCTGACACAAAAGACTGCCAGAACGGCGCCCGAGTCTGCACGTCACCCACTGTCTCCCGGCCCAGCGCGTTCAGGTTGGCGAACAGCGGGAAGTAGATCATTGAGAAGGGCACGTCCCTGAAAATAAGGATTACAAAACATGTCAGGTTGAAGGAAAGACAGAGAGGAAACAATCGGAGATGGAGGCTACTACGGCATACGGGGGAGAGGAGATGTGCTCTCAAACATGGCCCCGTTCAACTGCAGCATGACAGCCAGACATAGCTGCAGGAATCTATTGATCCGCGTTGATTGTCAGAGTTCGACAGGAAGTGCAATGAACGGGTTATGCAATGCGAAATCAACTCATTCAAACAGAGATGACGGAGTTGAATGGTGGGAGAGGACACTACAAAAGGAGCTAAATCAAAGAACCTGAATGTCACAGACTGAGAGCCACCACAGAAATAAGGAAGAGGAGGAATTAGAACGGAGACCAGAGCAGTTCAAGGATTCCAGGAAATTCCAAATTGTGTGAAATTTGGGTTTAACCTTTAAGCCTTTTTTGCCTTTTTTTCAATGTGTGCGGATGAGTGTGCGTGTGTGTGTGTATGTGTTGATGTCTTTGTGTGTATGACCTCATTAAGGTTGCTCCTGCCCCCCTGTAGAGGCCTGCCAGTCCACGAGTCTTCAGCAACTGCACAGTGATGCTGGTGGCCGAGGTCCGAGGGGGAGGGGGATGGGGAGGGGGAGGCCTCACTGTTGGGGGGGGGCCCAATGATTGAGCTGTACCAGAGGCTGCCGCCTGAGCCGGAGTCGTAACAGGCCTCTGGGCCGCTGATGGTCAAACACAGAGTGTCACAGGTAAGCAACACTCAACAACGCTAACAACACTCACAATAGACTTTAGTTTGACCAAATCAATCTTTGTATAGATATGGGGAAAAGTTGCATTTTTCCAAGTTGATGTACTTCCCAAAGGAAGAAAATCATTGAAAAAATCCAGTAACCAACTAACCGAGCCTTCCTGCATCCTGCAGCTGGATCTTAAGCATCTCCATAGGAGTGGTGACGACCACCTGACAGGTCCCGGCCCCACAACCTGCCAGCACCTCCCCCCACAGGGGTAAATGCCTGGAAACACAATAGGGATCAAAAATGCAGCAATATCAAGCGCATAAGGAGTAAAAGGCGGTATATTGAAGAGAAAACACACAAGCTTGAGATTTTAAAGTTTTTTTTGTTTACTTGACACTTAATTCTTTTTCATTATCTTTGGCCAAATTACATTAATCTAAGACCTTAAAGTGCTTTAACAAGGGCAGCAAACGCATTCGTCACATGTATGAGGAGATTATTGGATCCACAGTAATGAGTACGTTGGAGCTGTACCTATTTTATGTAGCTTCCTTATATGATGCACCTTTTGAAGGGGCGAAAATCTATTTTACCCATCCTTAGAGAGCTTCTGTCTGAAGACGTCGTTGGCGGCCAGCTTGATGGCTTTCTCCGGCGTGACAAGTGTGAGATTCACCGCGGCGCCTGGAGAGGACAAACAGGCCGAGGAGCACAATAAGAGCCAACCTGCACAGAGGCTTATGGCTCACGCCCAAGAAGCAGTGGAGCCCACTTGTTATGACCATAGGGCTCGCAGGACAGACAACAGACTAGGTGGGTGGATTAAGTTCGTCGCAAGGATTAGAATGGCAACAAACGCACCTCTGTAGCATCCGAAGTAGCCCTCCGAGCGGATCGTCTTTGCGAGGCAGTCCAACCTGTAAAGACAAAAAGGAGAAGGCAATTTTCATGTCGTCTGTTTTGTCAAAATGTCTTATTAGAATATAGCAACGTTCATGTTTCAGTATTCAGTCTACTGACAGACATTAGCGTTGAGTCCGCAGAGGCCAGTGTGATATTAGTATTAGCAGTTGTGTTGAAACTCTCTTTTTTTTTTTTTCTTTGCAAAGACCAAGCAGAAAGTCAACCTTGTGACTGGGCTTTGAAGGGAAGTTATCCAAGCAATTTTTCCATGTCTGACTCAGAGTGGAAACCCGCAGTCTAAAATGTGACGTGTACTGGGACGACCACACCCAATCAGCCGGCAATGCCCACCAGATGTGCGCGGTTAGAAATGTTGGGTCGGAGCGCAGAAGTCTTTTGCTCTGCGTCTCCTCAGTTTGTGTCGGTTAGTTTCTGTGCATTTGTTTCATCTGGTTTAAGTTACCAAAAGAGGGCATCAACTAACGCACTGTATTCCGTCTTTCCCTTAACTCACATGACCCCCGTGAGTGACAAAAACACTGTGCCAAATATGGGGAAAGTGTGTTGAGCGGTGCCGACCCCACCCCTTTGTGATTCAGTGGAAAATATGTCGGCATCATGTAAATAGATCCTGCTTGTTTGAAGCTCAAATCAGGGTGCTGTTACCCAGAGAGAACGTTTTGTTATTGTACATCACCAGCAGATAGTATTCAATGGTTTCTCACTTCAGAAACTTTTTCAGATGAACAAAAACTATAAAAAGGTCTTGTTTAGGGATGCCAAGACAAACTGTATACGTGTATCGGGTTAACCTGGAACGGGGGGGGGGAGTCCTACTCACATTCCATTGTAGACTTGGACTCCCTGCTGGTTCTGTAGGCGGGTCTTGGCCAGGTCAATAGGAAATACACAAGTCACACCGACCAGGCCTGCCACGCCCCCATTAATCAGCTTAGCAGGGAGGCTGCTGAGGGATCAACAAAGACACGGTCCCACACGCATGCAGGGAACCATTCAAACAGAGTCACCCACCCAGCTCATGCAAATGACACATCCATTCAAGCACAAAAATAGAATTGGAGAGGGCACACCAACCAATCACCCGCTCACGTTACGAATGCATTTTCCTTTTCCATTGGGCTGAACAGAAGAAGATACCCACCTAACTTTCTTCTCCGCCATCCTGCTTGTGTTTGGGCTGCAGGCCCAAGACCACTACTCCTCCTCCTCCTCTTCCTCCGTCTACCCCTCCTCTTCCTCTTCCTTTTCCTCTTCCCTCCCGCACTTTGGCCCGCCGCCTAATGTTGTCAACCACAGCTTAACCCTCACCTGCCCGCCCACGCCACAAATGCAGATCACTGCTCCTTTTAATATGGCAGCAGAGGGACCGCCTCCGTTCCCCTTCGTGCTGCGGGGGCGGGCGCCCTTTTTTTTTCTCTGTTGAAACCACAACGGAATCTGTTGAATCTGTGTCTTGTGGGCCGCCTTCCTGCTTTGTTGTAGCTCACAGCAAAATTCGACTTCAAATCCCCCACACCCTGAAACACAAAACGCATGTAATTGATCAGGATTAAATCACATGAAAGGGAACAAGGGAGAGCAGTGTTTCTCATTGAGATGGTTGATTGACACGCCGCACCTTAACTAGAGAGGCCACCAATCATCATCCAATTTAGATCATTGATAAATGGGAATAGTTTATCCCACGACTACCGCATCGAGACAAAACATCTTCAGTTCCTCTAATCTGCTTGCTAAAAGGGATCAGAGGAATTGATCTAGCGAGGCGGGGCAAACTTCAAAAGAGGGGCTTACCGGTATTTTTTTACCCCATTGGAAATCCAGCTTTTAACAAAGGATTGAAATGGAGATTTGAATAGACATGAAACAACTAGTTTGACATATTTTTGTTCTGGTAGTACATTATTTTGCTGTCGGCTCAGAGGAGATAATACAAAACCCTGTTGAAACCGTATGTTGGTTTGGAGCCATTTATAGCGTTTTCTTTGCTTTTCTCTGTTTCTCCAATTCTTTTTTTCTTTTTTCCTCCTCTTCCCCCTTCGGTCAGCTCTTTAATTAATCTCTCTCTTAATCTCTCCGCATCCATTCCACCTCTATTTGCTCCACTGTAAACCTTCACTCGATCGTTACATTTCATTATCAATCCCTTTCGCACTGTTTTATCTTCTCATCTTGATTCGCATCATTTTTCATCACCTCAACTTTTTCATCGCATCATTTTTCTCTCTTCCTTTATTTATGTCCATGCTCGTACTCTATATTTTCTTTTCCATTGCTGAACGCTGCTCACATTCTACACATGCCTTTTACTGTGGCCCTTTCTGTGAAACTTTCTTTCAGCTCAGCTCCATTCACACACAGTAGTGACCCTGCCAAAAACTCAGACAAGGGCGCCTCACCCCGAGCCAACCTCCAGCTCCCGGACCTCTTTTCACCCCTTAATATCTGCACCGCATCACCCCACACCTCACACAGTGCACACGGCACAAGTCCCCATGTGTGACCGCCTTACAAATAACACAGATGAGAGCAGTGGAGAATAGTTGGTCTTACCTTTGTCGGTGCATCCCACACACTGGATCAAGCTGTCCACTTTCTTTCACTTCAACAGTGTGTGCAGCAATGGTAGTCGAGCGAGAGCGATCTGAGAGAGCCAGCCGTTGGACAAACACCAGCATTGTGCTGCTGCCTAAGTCCCTCCCTCTCGCGGTGACTCGCTTCTGTGTGCCACAGGCCCAGCAACACGGCTCTGCACTAACACAACTCGACATAAACTCATGCTGCTGCCACAAGGAACCCAACGGACGCAGCCCGGGGCAAAATACCCACGGGTATAACTCGGTGTGTATTTTTTTCTAAGAACCTATGTTTGTATACAACATGAACAGCAACCACAAAAAAAGAGACTTGCCATCAGTAAGGAGCTCTCTATTCAGCAGCCCTGGTGTTACATAATACGTCTAGGCACACATGAATTCCACAAATGTTAAGAGTCTTACAGTTACATTGTAACAGGGATTTACCATTATGATTATCACTGTATGGGATATATTGTTCAATTATATTTGAAAATGTGTAACGGTGGGTGATTATTAGAGAAGTTATGTAAGAACATTAACAAAAAGAGCATGTGACTGCTACAGCAACTACTTATTGACCCTCAACTAGTTTTTCATGAGCATTGATTGATTCCAGTTGATGGAAAAACAATTACTATCAGTGATCATTTCCTTTATCACCAGGAAAGAATTGTAAAATATATATATTTTTTCAATTTCATTTCCGTGAATACTGTGTTGTTACGACCCTCTGTGCATTATGATGTCAGTTGGGAAAAAAAATGTGTGCAGTGTTTTTAAAAAATAATAGAATAGACCAAATAAACATAATCTAAGAAATATTTTTTAGGGTGTGTTGACTTGACATTCTGTGATGGTCTTCCCCTCTTCTTCAAGACTTTCCTCTCATTGCAAAGGCAACTTGCAACTTCAGCTTTGAATTTTAGCAAACTATGTTCATCTTCCTTTGGGACGCCACGGTTTTTGACAAAAGTGAAATACATGATGTGGAACACAAATCTCCTTGTGGGGCAGTCAGCAAAAAAGGTTTTCAAAAGGGTCCCATGATGGGTGAAAGCAAAGAGCTGTCTCAAGACCGTTGCAATTGTTGCAAAACAGAATGATGGCATTGGTTATGGGAGCATTTCTAAGCATCTGAATGTTCCAGTGAACACTGTTGGGGCCATAATACGGAAGTGGAAAGACAATCATTTAACCATACATTTTTTTCGACCAGGTGCTCCTCGCAAAATTTCTGAGAGAGGAGTGAAAAGAATTATCAGAAGAGTTGTCCAAGAGCCAAGGACCACTTGTGGAGAAAAGAGAACTCAAAAAGACCTGCAATAAGCAGGTACTGTTGTCTCAAAGAAAACGGTAAGTAATTCACTCCACCGCCATGGCCTGTGTGCACGCTCACCACGCAAGACTCCATTGCTGGAAAAAAAAAGCACATTGAAGCTCGTTCAAAGTTTACTGCACAACATTTGGAAAAGCCAGTGAAATACTGGGAGAATGTAGTGTGGTCAGATGAGAGCAAAATTGAACTGTTTAGATGCCATAATACACACCATGTTTGGAGGAGAAATGGCACTGCACATCACCCTAAAAACCCCACACCCACCAACACCATACACAAAATTGAAGGAAGAATGAATGAGCAAATTTACAGAGACATTCTTGACAGAAATCTGCTGCCATCTACCAGGATGATGAAGATGAAACGAGGGTGGACATTTCAGCAAGACAATGATCCCAGACACACAGCCAAGGAAACTCAACTGGTTTCAAAGAATGAAAATAAAGTTGCTTGAATGGCCCAGCCAATCACCTTACTTAAAGGGCTTTTGTACAAAGTATTGAATAAATATCCGTAAACTTCTTTGTTTTGGTTTCTTTGTATGTATGTATTTCTTGGGTTGTTACCAACATCTGGTGAAAATTTCATGTCAATAGCTCCTTTGGAAATAGATTTACTGAGAAAACTGTTGACGTGTTCAATACTTATTTTACCCGCTGTATGTACCAACTTTCAGTCCAATGTGCATGCACATACATTATTTCCTTACTGACCACGTGTGTTACAAAGTGTCACGATCGCAGCTGAAGCAGGATGCAGGGAGGACTCAGGCGCAGAGTTTTTCCAGTCAAAAGTGCTCTTTATTCTCAAACTAATAACGTGCTCCAACGACGAGGGACATATAGACAATGACGCGACAGGAGACAACAGGCACACAGGGCTTAAATACACAAGGGAGGTGCAGGTGATTGGACACAGGTGGAGACAATCACGCAATCACAAGACAAGGCAGGAAGTGAAGTTACCCAGGAACACAAGAGACATGAAACTTCAAACTAAAACAGGAAGAGAGGCCAAACCGTGACACAAAGGCTCCATTTTGAAATATATTAAGAAATAAAAAATCATAATTGAGGTCTCCAAAATAATTTCGAATATTAATTAATAGAAGGACGGAATAACATCAGGAAAATGGGCAGGAAGTATCAAAAATACCTAATACACAAAATCATACAATCGTAATATGTTATTCATGAGTACAAGAAGCGTTTGAATGAAGCCGGTTGAGGTGGAGAAATATCGAATAACTTATTATACAATTATACAGCTTAAAAGGCAATAAAAGTGTTTCATATATTATACATTTAAATATAAAAAACATTTAATAAGTGTACTTCAGTACAGCACATGAGCAAATGTTCTGATGGATTGGTAAAAGCAACTTTCTGCTTGGTCACTTCGTCTCAACCCAGACCAACCTGTTCCAAAACACCTGTTTGGTGTTTTGATGGTGGCGGGTAACCATCATCAAAACACCAAATGCATGTATTTTAGTAGAATACGCTTGAGAGAACATCAAAAAAAAACATTAATGTGGCCTGTGTATGTTTATATAGTCATTCATTATATATGTATAAATCATTTAATTAAATGAGAATTGTTTCCAAACTCCTATATATATATTATAATTTATATATAGGTATATATATGCTTGAAATTTAACAGGCTCCAAAGTCAATATGCTCTTCTCGAAAAATCATGAGCTTTCCTCTTGCACCACCTTGAGGCCAAAATGTTACTGTTTACACTGGATGTTTAATTAATTAGATCATTTAATTGAATGCCATTAAATGAAATGCTTCGAATGGGGTTTACGTTTTGAACATGCAGCATTTTTAGGATGTTATCTGACTTTTTAAAAACTAAAATAAATATTCTTAGGTAATCAAAATGAATTTATGCATTAAGTAAACTTTCAAATGAACACATAATTTGAAGCTTCAAGCTTTAGGAGGAAAATGTTATTTAAGGAAAGATGATTTAATCTATTTTTATCTAAATCTGAAATTGCGTTTTAACCAAAGTGCTTTTTACCATTGATTTTTATTCATGTGGCGGACAACTGAGCAAGACAACTTAGGAAATGTGTGACTTTCTCTTTCTTAGAAAATTAGGATATAATAAGAGGTAACTGTGAGACAACAGCTTCCCGACTGAGTGGCAACTTTGGCACCAACTGTCACCGAGCGCAGCTGCTGTCTGGCTGAATGCACTTTTTTACATATTGCGATGGAGGGAGCCCCTGTGCAGTGTACAGGCCAGCTTCCTCCACGCTGTTGTTGACTAAATCTAGCCTGCGTGTTGCTGGCACTTTCCTGTATACGACAATGATTAGACGAAGGAGACTTTCAGATTTGTGATTGATCGAGGAATGTTGTTGCTGTCCTAAGTTAAAGCGAAGAGGTGGTGGAAAAACATTGAAAATTTACAACAAATTGACAACAAGGAGATCGATCATGATATAGAAAATGTGCGAAACGACTTAAAGACAAAACAGACGGCTCAGAATACACGAACGCTACATTGGTGTAACTTAAAGCAGTTACCTGGCTCATATCTGGTTCATGTTTTTATTTATTTGTATTCATTCACCATTCACAGGCATTCCCTTTAAACGGCGGTTGCACTACCAAACCATAGGGGTAGTGCCGACGTTAGACTTCCGCTCCTGTAATGAGCAGAGTGTCCAAGTGCACATGTATTCAACATTAGTGAGGTTCTATTATTTAAAACAAACAACACGGTCGACATTATGTAGAGTACTTGTTACAAGTTATAGTTGTATTTATAGTAATGAGTAACCGCCCCCTCTTCCTCGTCATGAGATGGTATCGTCCTTCCCATCTGTTCGGCTCGGGTTGGACTCTGATTGGAACAGATTGTAGCGCTCTTCGGGTCGCAATGGCAACCGCGTGAGAAAGGACGACACCAGCAACTTTTGTCGTGTTTGTAATGTTACGAAGACATTGCAAGTCGCTGAGGAAACTACCTTCTGATGTGAACCACAGATGTTACACACTATCTCAAGTCCGAAAATGTCCCAGGGATGTACAGTTTCTGTGGAAGAGATCCAGTCTTGGTGGGAAGTCCCCGCCATAGCCCACTTCTGCTCGCTGTTCAGGACAGCGTTCAACCTCCCAGACTTTGAAATAGAGGTAAATTAAAACTCTGTTTGCTGTCGCTCACTGGAATGTCTTCCATTGCGGAAATGAAAAGTTGTTTGTGTCAGCTTTTTGGTGTGCTCGGTCCGTGGAGCGCGTTTTGCGTAACTAGCTCTCCGGTTAACCAGCTTAGCAGCGCCCTCTGAACTTCTCTCCTTTCGATCCTGTTAGGTAACGAGCTAACTAGCACAGCTAAACGCTAACTAGCTGCTCCCAACTGCCCGGCGATGGCTCTCCAAAAGTGGCTAAAAAGGGACATCGGGGACATCCGCTGAAGTTTTCGCGGTCACGTTGGGCTTTCATCGTCAGATATCCGTGATCAAAGTTTCGCGTGGCTTTATTGTGTTTTATATTCATGGTGTTCCCGAGTAACTTTATGAGAAAAGGTGCTCCTGTAACAACCATGTGCCACTCGTTTGTTTTCATTCGGCCAGAGCTGCGTGTTTGTGTCGAAGAGCGACCCCCATTTCAGGTCATTCAAACAGGAAAAAAAAAAAGCTGACGCGCGTGTTTGTGTGACTGTGAACATTTCAGCGATAACGCGTTTGTTTGTTGTTTAGACCAAATTTTAACGCGACGCGGAGAACACTTGTTTTAAAGCCCTGTGATGACCTGACCTGCCGCCCTGCTTGGTGCAACCGTGGATCGTGTTTGTGTTGATTCCTTCTCATCGTCGGTGGACGTAAAAAGTGAAGTTGATCGCGCGAGGCTGGAGTTTATTGTCTGGCGGTCTGGAGCCATCTGGCTGGAGGAGCCACGGGGACGCAGATGCCGCTCGGGCATTGTTTGCTCGCCACGCACTGTTTTTGTTTTTGTTTCAACACGCAATCGTTTTTTAAAGAAATGCGCGTTTCCCCACATCGGCTGAGTTGGAAAAAGCTGGAGATGTGAGAGTGCACTAAACGGCGAATTACCCGACCATTGAGGTACACAATACAACTTTACCACTCGACCCCCCCCGCCCCTAACACACACACACACACACACACACACATGTTTCTTTTAAAAAAATGTATTCGCACTTCTCAGAACAGCTTAATTTCAGCATGCATATATCTGAGGAGCCTTCAGCAGCACAGCCGACGTAGGTTGTCTAATTGATCGAGGAAGGATTGCATTTTAGAGGGATCGGTACGGTCAACATCACGCATCAACAGCCTCCCATCACTCATTCATCCCCACCCCCTTCGGGGGAGAAGCACACGTAGGCATCGCTTTGTTATTGAGCGGGGTGCGAGCCAGATGGGAGGGGGGGGGGGTGTTTACATGAAAGTTGGGTCTATGGGGAGGGGTTCTTGTCCTGTTGCATTTCTCCTCAAGGAGATATTGCATCAAATACACAAATGCGTTGTAATTATGTGTTGTCCACCTCAAAGGAGGCTTCCTGGTTGTGACTTTACAAGTGACTGAACACCGTTCTGAGGTCATCCTGCTGCTACCCACAGCTTCGTCTTGAAAGGCATCACTAAGCATGCAGGTGCCCACCCACCCCCACCCCCCATCGCAACTGGCTTTTGAGAATATATTGAGATTGATGTAGTTGTCTTGTACTTTGACATCTTCATCAGTGTTGAAGGTCATTGCTCCTTTGGTTGTCAGGCCTTGTATTACGTGCAGCTACATTTATGATTGTAATAGCCGGGCAGTAAATGGTGAGAGAAGCTCAGCGCTTTTGGTGCGGTGATTGTAAGCCAACGGAAATATGTCTTCCGAGGTGCGATGGTGGCGCATGGAGTGGTGTGATGGGCTGGGAATCATAAGGTTGGTGGTCCTGAATCCCAGCTGCCCCATGTGCCATGTCGAAGTGTCCCTGAGCAAGACCCTTAATTGCTCCCCAGGCTAAATGTAAAGCATGGGTTATAATGCAATGTAAGTCGCTTTGGATGAAGGCGTCCGCTAAATACGTAATGAAACACAAGCGACATTGTGTGATTGGAATGCGGTGTCGGTGCTGAAAACCACATTTCTCGGTTCTCATTTTGTCACATCTTTATTGTATTAGATCCGTGTCCACACCCCTCTGCTGTGTGTCATGTCATTCCCCACCTCTTAAAATAGTTTTATTTGTTTTAATTGACCTGCTTTCTTTCTAGGGATGTTGTCTCTCAGTTTGAATTATTGGAATACTTAGACAGGCACATGTTTGCCCACTTTAGTTAATGGTTTGTTTCCTAAACACTGTATCCCACACAGACCTTAGGGCAGCCTCATGCGGTCTTTCGGGCCATGTTGCCCTTGAAGCCGTGCTTTTAAGTGCACCGTGCCATTTGGTGCGTTAAGTGTGCTTTTGGTCAGCAATCAGGAAGTTATAAAAAATGATCCAAGGGAGACCACCTCAGTCAGCCCATCTGTGTTTTCCTGCACAGACACCAGGCAGACTGCACAAATAGCTGCCCTTCAGATATGACGACATGAAGATAAAAGCTCAAGGGGTCACTTAATTTGCTTACTGCGTCGCTCTTCTGTGCGTTTTTGTAAGCTATTTTGCATTCAATCCGGACACTCGATTAGTAGTGTTCCAAAGCACTTACTTTTGGATCCAACGTGTTTACTTTGAGGCCTTCCAAGAAATGAGCAGAAACTGTTGGGTGGACATGTTTGTTTTGCTTAATGCCACATACCAGCAACCGGACCAGCTGGCTATGCCACTGCCACACATTTAGTACGTTGTGCTCTCTCTCTCTCTCTCTGTGTTGTCCTTTCATCTTTTTGTCTTCACATACTGCCGTAGAGTTGAGGAAGTTGATGAGCCAATTATACATAATGCTCTGTCATTATCTGTTTGACTCCAAGTCTTTTAACCTGGTGTTGCTTTTCTTTTACTTTAACATGCTGTTGGCTTCAATTGTGTAAGAACGGTTGGGTAATGTCAGCCAACTCCAGTTACAATCTCTGCATGTGTAGGTTGAATTACCTAAGAATCAGGGGTGGCAAATTGGGGCAGGAAGCCGCTGTCATTGGTCGTGACGGAGTGGGGAACGTCGAGTGATTTCACTCTGTCCTGGGCTTCAGGGTCAACAGCCTCGGACACAGCGTCAGGCCTTTGTTGTGGACACAGTGTTGTATTGGCTGCCGCTGTCCTTTGCTCCTATTTGCTGGACAAACATGTGGGAATGTTTATATCCTTAAGTAAATCTATGCAAAGCCTTTCTATATATATTTCCTTCTTCGACACCTATTCTGTATTTGACCTCTGGTGGCATCTGTGGTATGAGGGATATGGGCCGTGCCTGATGTTACCTTCGGGGAACCAATGAATGATCTGCGCCTTCGATCGCACATCTGCACCGGGACTTAAGAACTCCACCAGTTAGTAACAGTTATTGGCAGGTGAGGATGACTGAGGCATCTAACTTAATATCTGCTGCCAGTTTGCCAGTAAAACAATGCTTTCTTTTTCTCGTCATGAAAGCTTTTGTAATGGATTGCACATTTGTGGTCACAATGTCTTGTACTCTGTGAAACCTCTTCCACGGTGGATGTTGGCAAACTGAGTCTGACAGTACTATTGTTGTACCAATCTTTTCTTTCTGCGGTGCTGGTCAGTGCGCATAGTTCCACGGCTGATACACTTCGGTGACACTGTTGCCCCTTTTTCCACCGACTGCAGGCAGTGAGCTGGAAAAAGCAGTGTGTCTGCGTGGCTGAGACAAATCGAGTGGGTGAGATGGAGAGAATGAGAATGAGTGTGTGGGGGGTGAGGAAGTGGAGAAAAGTGAAGAAAGTAGGAGATTGGGGGTTGGCTACAAAGTGACAGGACATTGGCATGGAAGAGTGAGAGGGTGATCTTTAGGAAGGAGTCCCAGGGTCAACGCGCTTGTTCCCCCCCCCCCCCCCCCCGCCCGGCTTGTTGGCCTCTGGCAAATGCGCCGTCCCTTGATCCATGATGTCTGTGGAGTAACAGCCGCTGGATTCTGAACCATCGACGTGTTTGGCATTTGTTGCACACAGAGATGCCCGTTATTTGTGATTAGATCAGACACGCGGGCAATTTATTAGCCTTCAAATCAAACTTATGCCCCGTAGTGCCTTTTTTTCCCCCCTTTTTATTTACAAATTACCCACATGGCTTTGTGTAGTTGGTCAGAAAAAACATATCTGTGACGTGGCTCTATGGATGGCGTTGTGCTTGAGCGGTGTGTCAGTTCGCCCGCCACTTGGATCCAATCTGGAAATATCTAAAAGGGTAATGGATGTAATTCACAGATATTATCTATGTTCTCACCCTTTGAAACTGCTTTCCATCTGCTTGATGGATTGGCATTAACATTTGCACAGACACCCACAGGATGTATCTTAATGGGTGTGGTGGTGACCTGTGGTGATGTCACAGCTCTACTTTGTATTTGCTGCCAAATATCAACATGAACTGCATAACCAATACTGTATTCATAATAAACATTTAACATGATGAACATTATTGTGATGTTACTACCATTTAACACTGGGCCCAGAGCTGCCTCGCTCTGCTGATAACATGGCTTTAGACTTCAAGTGAACATTAAGCTGATTGAACACAAGCATCTAAGAAAAAGTAACTCCATTGAATCTTTAGCGCCAACAGGGATGCCGTGTACCTGCCACGTGCCTTTTTGTGCTTAATATTTTCATCAATTCAAGCCATTGTGTGAACCCTGAAGCTGTGTCTATACCTTATGTTGTGGGCCATCTTTAAATTGTGTTTTCTATGTCACCTTGTGCGAGATGGAGGGCGGTTACTTTTCACAAGTAACTGCAGCAATTGAGTAATATCTATTGTCAAATGTGCTTGAGCCATCTTGCTAATGTCCTAATAACTATGGCACCCAGCTTTAACAGTCACCTTAAGTTTTTGACCTACCCGTTTATTATTCTCTTTTGTTTCGATTTTGTAATCCCAACCGTAACTTGATTTTCTTGTTCTACCTGTTGACATTATGAGTCTCAGTATCTCACTGTCACACACATGCATAGTGAGAGTGAGTTAGTGAGAGTTAGTGTACAGATCGACAGCACCGTCACTCTCCACTCTCGTTGAACCTGTTGGTTTCTTTATAATGCCATATCATCGTCATTCGTCCATTGCAATGGTTCAATAACACTATAAGCCCGACTTCAGCCCGAATCGGCGTCTAACCTGCCGGGTAAATTGGACACCTGCGTGGAGGGGTGGATCCTGTTGTGGAAGCATTCCTTGGCTTCTCTCCTCCTATTCGTGTGGGCTGCAAAGTGTCGCCTCACTCGCCATTACACGCCGACCACAGCTTCATCTCCATCTTGTGTTTACCGCCTGTTTGTTTGGCCTTGTTTCGAAGGCCTCTCCTCTCATTCTACCTCTCCCGTTGTCTTTGCCGTCACTTGTCTCACTCCAGCACACCCATTAGACGTGGCTCTGCCCCCGTCGCTCTCTCTCGAACCCCGGCGGCCTCCCTTTCCCCGAGCCCCAGCCCCCTGGCATCACCGTGACTAAACCCCAGATGGTGATTCATTCTTTCCCATCCCCCTGGAGGGTGGAGGCTTCTCCACTCCGACTGGGTGCTAGCTGCCGCAGCCCCTTCTGGGGAGTGGGTCCTATTTTTTTTTTCTTTTTCCCCTTCGCAAAGCCCCCAGTGCGGTTGTAAGGGGAGATTTATTCCTATTAGATGTGGTAGATAAGCAAGAGCGGGCGGCCTATGAGCACATCCATGTTTCTGTTGTCTCGAAGCAAATGGATTAACGGGGGAAGAGGATCAGGGCTTACCCGTTCCTCCGCCGTGGCCCCACTTATGCAAATTCACAGTTTTTGTGGATTATAACTGTAGAAAGCAGTTTCTTTATGGGACTTGCCAGAATTGTGTCAAAATTGGCCCAATGTGATGTTAAGATGTTTGTTCACTTTTTGTAAGCAGAAATGCACAATGAGGATGAGGGACGGCGGTGACTGGCAACTGGCTCGACATGTGAGGGATTTCCAAATTTAAAATGTGAATTCTGTTTTTAACATGTACAAATACCAGATTATTACTCTCCACTTGATATTTCAAGTTTTTTTTTCCTGCCAGTTTTATCCACAATTCGGATATACAACCTTTAAAACATGACCTCCAATAAAGGATTCTTTTGAGCGAACGCCGTGATTGGCTGCGGTGATGGTGTCTCCCATCAAAGCAGAAGGTGGACTGTGGAGCTTTCTCCCGAGTTTGTTCGGACATCAGCGCCATCATCGGGGATCAGTGCCCACCCCCTCCCCCCCCCCCCCCTCCAGACTCCAACCTCTGACACTCTCTTGCCAGATCAGTCTCCGCATAAAGCCGTCGGGACTTTTTCACACTTTGGGAGATCACCCCGCGAAGATCAAGAACATTTTTTTTTTTTTAAATGCCCTCCCTCACAGGCAATGCGATAGGAGGCTTTGTAAAGAGCCCCCCCCAGCCCCCCCCCCCCCCTCCCCTACACCCTTCCCAATTGTGATTGACAAGTGAGAGCAGCAGTACATGCATCAGATTGCTTTGCATGGGGAGTGCATGCACAGGGGGGGGGGGGGGGGGGCAGGCACATACACCAGGGTTTGTTTCGTGCCGGCTCCATTGTTGGAGCTCCCCATGGTTCCCCGAGTCTGTCTCCAGTCTGGAGACGACGCGGGAGAAACCGAGCGGCGAGAACTTTTACCAAAGCAGCTGCCCTCCAGTGGGAGTCTGCCGAGTCACCAATTAACACTTCTGGCGTGCGTAGAAACGCCGTTCTGGTGTCGGTGTTGGACGAGGTAATAAAGGCAGCTATTTACTCATAGAAAAGAAAAAAAAAGTAGTGTGTCAAAAAAGAGAGGGAACGGGATATTATTCCAAATGGTCGAGTTTGGCTTTTCTCTTTTCTTTTTAAGCGTGCCACAAGAGCGCCGGCACAAGGGGAACGCAGGGGTAGGCGTCTGCGGGGCCTATTTCGAGGTGCAGACTGGCACACACTTGGCAGACTACATAGATCGCTCGGGAGGGGGGGGGGCAGGCCCCACATGCTTAAGTGAGGATTTGTGGTTGGCACAGTTTGAATGTTCCCAGTCCCCCTTCTTTTACACGTTTTGTTGTCAAAATATGAACTTGCAAGCCAAAAGACTGTTGTTTGAAAACGTTTGTTGTCAATTCTGACTGGCATTGTGGCCAGTTCGGCCAGTGTGGACACAATTAACCGCGTCATCCAGTCGTAGCACAAGTTGAGCCCGGTTTAACTGTTTTACGGAGGCGTCTGCATCAGATCATTAAATTGTGACCAATTATATTTTTACAACTTTATTGGCTGATTGATATTGCGGTGTTAATACTTTAAGGATGCATCGTCTCACTCACCACGTGAATGTCAGCACGTCCATGCCCAAGGGCATGCTGGATCCATGTTCTATGAATACTTGTGCATATTGTGATGTTGTTGTGTGATGCACAACTGTGCTCTGCTGCAGTCATTTAAATCTTATCTTAACCGATACACAATTCCGCACACTGAATAGAAATATGCCACCGCTTGTCTTGCACATTTTGGAAAGAGATACAAGATATACTGTGTTCTCAGTGTGTCGTCTAAAACATACACAATTAAGCCACTTTGATAAAGGTTACTTTCCTCTTGTGAGGCTGCAAGCCATCTGCTTTATGTTGTTTTTCTCCCTTTCAAGACTCCTCCCTCCGACGTCTACAACCAAACCTGCTCAGGGACCGTTTTCCCTACTCGGGGCCAGCAGGCATTGTGTGTGTGTGTGTGTGTCTATGCGCACGTACAAGCGGGCGCATGTTAAATGCAGTGAGCGAATGAGACCGCAGGGATGTCAGCTGAAGCAGGAAGCTCCATTTTACAGAAGTTGATGATGCGGTTTCCTCGGAGCTGACAATGGAAGTATGGGAGGCTCGGGGCTGCACCAGGTGGCCTCCCATCTCCTGTGCTTAATGACTTTCACCCATATACTGGTGAGGTGGGCCAAGGCAAAGGCTCGATCTGCCGTCCGTGCCTCCCCCCACACGCATAAACACACACACAGACACTTACTCGGCTTCTTCCCCACTCATAAAGCCCGGCCACCTGTCCTCTTAACCCTGACACACTATCATACAACTCCGTAAGAAGTTGGAATTGACGATAGAGGAAAACAAGGTTTCATTTTTAAATGATCTTTTAGCTTTCTAACACTGTCGCATTTCCCCTGCGTAGTGTGCGAGCTGTATTTAGTCTTGTCACTGTTGCCACATGGTTGTGGCGCTCCGTGAATCAACTGTTGTCGTTCTTCCTGTTCACATATTTTCATAAACAAATGGTGTCCTTCCCCCGCAGGCTCTAGCTGTGTTCTGATGCTGGTTAAGACCGGTGCAAGCGGGACATGGACTTTCCCCTATGGCTCAAACGGCAAAAGTGTTGTAAATGAAGAATACTCGTCCGGGCCTATCGGCCTCCAAGTTGTGTTCTTTCGATGCGTAAGTCGGATGCCCGTGCGGCAGCAACCCGAGAGACGTCAACGCTCAGCTCCTCCTCCAATCAAGCGAGCGGTACATCCTGAGGATGCGAGGGCGTCTTCCTGCGGCGTGTGTGAGAGAGAGAGAGAGACTGGGGAGAGGGAGGGGGGGAGGTGTTGTCAGATGATGGCTCCTGGAGGAGCCGAGTGGGGGGAGGAAGAAAAATAGAAACAGCAAAGGAGAGGAAGAGAGGCCTTTACACAACAAACAGGCATCCCAGCCCCCATCATGTCCCCCCCCACCCCCCTCCTCCTGTCCCCTCCTCCAGCTAACTGTGCACACATCCTCGCAACTGTTGGTGATATAGACCCCGGAGGGGCTGTTAACGGCAGTGGCATGGAAAGTATCTGCTGTGAGACGAGCCAGAGAGGCCAACCCCCGACGCTGCAGTTTTTGTGGATCTGCCACAACCTTGGGGCTGCTGATACATCTGCCGCTCCACTGACTATCACAACCCCATGTCTCTCTCTCTCTCTCTCTCTTCGATATGAATGGGACACATGATGGGGGGCCATTGGTGTTTCATTTTTATCTGCAGATGCAGATGGTGTTTTCCACCTTGAACTTGGTTCAGCCTTGATGTCTCCTCCGCGCCTTCCTCAGATGATTTATGTCAAGTTGTCTCGTAACATTTTCCGTCCTGGTTCCCAGGTCAAGCAGAGACCTGGAGTCGCGTCCTCCGAGGCAGAGGCTCGTCTTCAGCTTGGCTTCGTTAAAGCCCTCTTTAAACAGCACATGTGCGTGCACTATTTTCTGAATCCGCATTCGAGCCACGTTCTAAGAGTTATTTCGCTGTTTTTGGGGAGTCTGTCAAAGTCTGTTGGATGTCAATGTCTTTCAATAATTTCCATCCATGCGTCTGATGGAGAGGCATGGTCATCACAGCCAGGCATTCAACCCAAACCAGTGTTGGAAGGAGGGAGCTAATTGAGAATTGACTGAATCGATTTTTCTTTTTTTCTTTTTATAAACCATCCTGACTTTTGACAAACCACATGCATGTTGTTTGTGGACTGGACTCTGCACCTTTTCATTGTTTGTTTTAGCCTCAAATCTATCCTTTGCTGAAACGAAAGCCCCACAGCATACCCACTTAAAATACTGAACCAATGTCCGTACCTGGTATCTATACACATCTGTACCCCCCCCCCCCCAACCCCCCCCCAACCTCCAGGTAGGGTGAGCCAAACTGACTTTTTTTTTTTTTTTTACGAAGGATCTCCCTCGTCAACATTACACGAGAGGCGCTTGAACAGATCACTGGTGACAGGTGTTACGTCTTCACACTGTCTCCCCTGAGTCGAGGGAGAGGTGAGACTGCACCTTCAACAGTTGTTTTTGATTTGAGATTTTCCAACCGGGGCGCGGGGGCTGTTTTTGTTTTTCACCACAAAAAAATACTGTCCTCACCTTCAGCGCAGCCAGCCACCGGCTCTTCTCATGGGATAAGGAGAAGGCGAGTAGGGTGGAGGACGGGTGTTGTAAGAGGAGGAATAATAGAATGCCTCGGAGGCGACATGCAGCAAGACAGGGGGGAGGAAAAAGGGTGCGGAAGAGAGGAGTAAGAGGTTAAGCCAGCGAGTGAAGCAGCCTGGGAGACGGGTGCGAGGACTAGCAAATACCTTCAGGGCAAACTGCTGATTGCAAGGCCGCCCTACAGAAGGACTGTAGTGATGACACACCTTTTGACAAGCCTTGACTCTCCCTCCAATCTTTGTCCCGTGAGCGCCTGTGTGAATACGAATGGCCTGATTTGTTTTGGCTCTAGGATTAGTGCCCTTTAAAGTTTATCGCCCATCCAGCTCTCTTATCTACAAGTCCCATTGATCATTAATGTGAAGCAGGCAAAGTACTGCAAAGTGTTTATTCTGCCGAGACACGTGCACGCGTGCGTGTCTGTAAAAGTGTGGGGTTTTTTTGGGGGGGGGTGTCTGTTGCCGACCGTGTTTGCGGGTGGTGTCCTCGTTGGTTCGATCTGCCGACGGAGGCGGTCTCGCAGGACGTGTCCAGCTGCACAGCAGGGTGTCCTTCTCAGCCCGTCATCGCGACAAGGGTTAGTTAGAGCCAGGGCCCGAAGAAAGGCCACAGACACTACATCAATTCCCCACCCCCCCTTCCGTCTGCCATCTGAGAGCCAGTGTGGCACTTCAAAGGTGGAGCAGGGCGGCGTTAATCCAGGGGCTGTAGCGAGCCCTCCAATCTGCCTCCTCGACCCTCCACTCGTCCCCCTGGCCGTGCCCCCGCCCCCCCCCCCCCCCCCCCCCTCCACCCTTTTTCTTTTTTTTCTTCTTTTTTTTTTCTGTGAAGCGAGATCAAAGTGCAGTCTGTCTCTGATGGATGGCCTCGGTCCGGTTCGGAGGCCGCCAGACGAGGGGGGGGGGGAAACCAGGAAATGGAAGAAAGCGTGACACAGGATCTCCGACGCACCCGCACCCTTTTCCACGCGGGGACACGCATGCTGCCTTTCCGTCCTGTGAGGATCACAGGTCACGGCCATGGCACAGCTGCGCGGCCAAACAGCGAGACGAGGGCCGTGCTGAAAAAAAGTCCCTCCACCCTTAGACTCGAAATATCGTCTTGTCCGCTCTGGCCCTTGCGTTGCGTGTTCTGACCCACAAAGCCTTCCTGCCTACGGTGTGTCGACGAATTGTTTGATCTTCTTCAGACTGCGTCGCATTTGCTGCTGTTTAACACAACGTTTGATTTGTAGACTTTTAAATGGGTCGTTACAATGTGCTCATGAAACCTAATGAACTGTTCTTCATGTGGTTAGTGCACGTAGCATATTTGTATGTCTCGTCATCGCGATGGCTCTCCTGGTGTCTTTTTTTTTTTCTCCCCTTTTTGTCTCCCTCTCTTGTAGCCTCGTATAGAAACACAAATGGTCTCTTTCTCAACCACCACTCTGCCCGCCTCCGTTTGTCATCGTCCTGTCATGTTGGCTCCGGGCTTCCGGTTGCTTACCTACCGCCCGGCGGGGAGGTGTGTACGCCGACCTTTGGCGACCCCTATGCTGGACCAGGTTCCCGCTAGAGAGGGGCGGACGGATAAGAGACGAGTGCGCGATGATTGAGCATGCCGCCTTGTCCTCGAGATGATTGTTTTTTTTGTATTTTTTTAACCTTTGAACCTGTAGTAGTACATCTGTGGATGATAGGGGGAGAGTGACACACCCAGAAGGAGAGAGTTTTTGATCGGTCGCTTGTGTAAGAGGAAGGAGTGGTCAGATGCAGGGAGGCACGTTCTTTTTCCTGTTTGCTTCCAGCCTCGGGGGGATTGTTTGTGACCTGCTAGAGGGGGCTTTAAGTGAAATGGACACTTGGCTGACGGAGCAAATGCATTTGCATTTCTGCTCTTTCAGCCTCTCTCTTTCTCTCTGTTCTGTTCTACTCTACTCCAGACCTTTTTGGTATCATTTGGGGGAAAGCGGTGAATGCTGGGAAGCCGTGTGGGGCGCTCCGTTGTGGTTGGTCAGCAAAGGGAGAGGAAGGTAGGGGAGGGGGTTGGGAGGGCATGGCTGTGTGTGCAGCTCTAGGCCCCTACTGCCTCCCATCTCTCCTTGGTGCTTTCAGGTCTTTTAGAGTTTGCTCTGCCGGTTATTGCCGCTTCATAAAACCTCAATGGCGGAAGCACAATGCCAGGAGAGGGGTCATGGCTGAACTTGAACCTCTGCTTCAGCCAAACAACCACCGGCACACCAAGACCTCCTGCTGTCTGCCTCTGCCAGCTTAATTTACCCGGGTACCAGTGGGCTCAGTAATAGTCTTCTTCATGCAGTATCTTTCCTTTTCTTATCTTATCCATCCGTGGTTTGATCAGTCAAAAATGTCAGAATTCAGAATGGCAACCATTGATATGTTCTACAAGCTAATTTCTACTCAGGTCTCTGGTCTGTTGGTTTTCCCGTGTGTTCTAACCCTCCTGTCTCTCTTGTTGTGTTCATCCAGGAGTTGGAGAAAGCCCTGTCAGAGCAGGACTTGGACTTCCTCAGGGACCTCATTGCTTGTCTTCTGCAAGGCTGCTACCAGCGCAATGACATCACGTAAGATTTGAATTTAAAAAAAAAAGGCAAATGCTGTTGAGAGGCTGTGCAGCCTGTCCCAAAAGTTAGATGAGGTTTTAATTTGGGGCCAAAGGAGAATTTGTTGTTCACTGGCGTTCATGATATCAACACTTTGACTGTTGCCTAGCAGCAAATGACACCAAAGTTTAGCGTTTTACAATTCGATCTATACGTTTAGTCACGTATAGTTTGTGTCATAGCCTGGTTTCAGCAGTGCATTAGGGCGGTTTGTGATAATATACCAATATAAAATTGATATGACCCTTTTTGTTTCCATACGAGAAAAGTTGATGTTGCTTTAAGAAACACAAAAATATTGAACAAATAGGGCCCAAGTCCGAAATAATGTCCCACCACAAGCAGCCAAATAATATATTTACTTATTTAATACTGTTTAATTTGTTGAAAAAGGGTTTATTAGTCACAATGCCTTCTAACGCAAAGTGCTTAAAGCCGTACTCCTGCACTCTAGGTCTTCATCTTACCAGATCTAGCATAGTGGAAGCAGCTCCTGCATTTTTTTTAAATAAAACATTAGGCACGCCGTAAAAATAATCAATACAAGTCCCTCCTCCCCATCTTTTGACATGTAGCTGCAAAGATAAAAGCAGTATTTCCATCTCCTCTTTAAATTAGTCATAGCACCCCAGAGAGCCTCCATAGGAAGTCTGACTAACCGACGCGATGAGTCGCTGAGGCGTCAGAATGTACGCGCCCTACGATGTCATAAGGTCTGCGGTGAAAGAGTGCTCCTCCACTACAGCAGCGTACACTTTGTATACAGCACAGGCACGGAAACCACCTTTCCCCCCCCCTCCGTAACCATGTCAGAGAGTGAGTTTGAACCCAAATCCCAACATGGGTTTACTCTCTGATGAGGCTTCCCTCTGAGACACCCATCCCCGCCCCGGGCCCATCATTTTGAAAAGTAGCGCAGTGGTCCCAGTTCTTCCCCCCATGCGACCGGTTACAGGAGGACAACCTGCCTTATTGGACTGGACAGGCGCTGGCATCCCGGGGGTTGCCGCCCGGGACTAGCCTTTCACAGAGCTGCCCTTTTCATCCGCATGTGTTAAACGCTCTGCCGGAGCGGGGGAGAGAAGGGAGGGAGCATGTTGGGTGGGAGGACGAAGGACGGAAAGTGGGGAGTGAGTGAGGGGGGGGGGGACTGCAGCTGTGTGAAAAGTGCACGCTGCTCTTTCAAGATAAGCCATTTTTCTGGCCCTCTTTCTCTGAGCCCACCCCTGCCCCGAGCCCTTGTTCCGTTCAGCCGAGTTGGAGCTGAAAGGTACAGATTAATCGAGGTCTGAACCGGAACCAGCGTTTATTTACCAGCTTCCACTGGTAGAAGAGATACGACTCTGCCGTCATTCTAAGAAACTAGTCTTCCCTTTTCTTTTTTTTTCCCAGCCCCGGTCCAGTGTCCTCTGAAGCCGATAGGCTGGTTTGACCTTTTTGCGTTCGAAAATGACACCTACTGGATTTTAAGATGTGGAATGTTTTCCTAACAATGGGCACAAGGCATTTGCGATTGTTTAGTCATGCTGACAGATCTCTATTGACCCCCAAAAAAAACTGTCTTAATTTATTTTCATTATTTGTTTTAATATGCATCTTATTATTGTATTGCCGTTCTTAATAACCTCATGATCCAATAAACATTTAGACAACAATCAAATGAATGAATCCAACCATCCATTATTTTGGGGTGGCAAATGATGGATAATATTATAATAAAATAAGTTATTTAAGTTGTTATCTGCTCAGCAGGCCCCCGACCTGAGGTCCTAACTCCTCCACAACTCTCCATACTAACAATACAATGGAAGAGCTTCAGTTGAGAGATATGAGCCAGTATGACTAAACAGAGAAATAGATACTGACACCCAATGGAACGACCACAGCATCGGCAGGAAAAACTAAATATGATTATGATTATGATGATGATGTGTGTGTGTGTGCGTGCATTGTTTTTTTAAATATATATAGGTGTTAAAGGTTGTCAGTCTTGCCTTCCCTTTGGCACCTTCCTCTGTTGTATTCAGTTTCTCATCCGTTTGTTTTCTTTTCATGTGCTCGCTCCGCCCCTTTAGCCCACAGGCATTTAGCAGTTACCTGGACGACATCATCAGCTACCGGTGGGAGCTGGAAGAAGGGAAGCCCAACCCACTTCGAGAAGGTCCCTTTGAGGATCTCCCTCCTCGCACTCAGGTGGAACTGCTGCACCGGCTGTGCGACTACCGTCTAGATGCCGCTGATGTCTTCGACCTGCTCAAGGTAAACGCCCATGGGGACCCGGCTCAGACTACATGACGACATATTTGTTTCCGTGCACACGTTCCGCTCTGTATTTTGCTCCGGTACTGGATTGAAATCAAGAGATTTTTGGAACTACTTATTGTAACACAATAAGTAATTACTTATTGTGTAAACAGCTTAATTATAACCAACGTAACCTGTAAGCGTTGTGTTCCATTAACACTAACAATAAATAAAGCTGCCGCTGCTTTAATTAGTTCAGATATTTGTCTATAAAAATCTTTTTTGCGGATACTATATGTATAGGGCATCAGGGTTTCTGCCCAAGCTTCTTTAACACAAAACAGGTTGGAGAATTAAAAAGCACCACGCATTTTCATTCTTTTAACCAGCATTGGGATTCTTTTCTGCAAAGGGTGAAGGATGAGATGCATGCTGTATATTAATTTACAGTTACACCTAAATTTGTAATTAGAAGCAATCACACTTTTATGAGACACCCTAGAAAGCACGTTGGTGCATCTAATAACACCATAGCCATAATACCTCTGTTTATACGCTTCCTTTAATATATTAGTTTTTCCAGGAGATACATTTTTTCCAAAATGAATAAGCAGATCTATGAATGTGCTCTGAAAGATGGTGAAAGTGGCCCATGTATGTGTATGATTCATAGCCATGTGGGCTCAAAGGACTGGATGACATCACCTGCTAATGACTAATGATTTAAAATACCAGTCTTACACATGATTTAAGTGCAATGCCCCCCCCACCCCCTCCCTCCCCCATTAGGGCCTGGATGCAGACAGCCTGAGAGTGGAACCGCTGGGGCAGGATGGAAATGGAGCCCTCTACTGGTACTTTTACGGCACTCGCATGTACAAAGAAGAACCAACCAAGAGGAAAGCAGAGAAAATCAGGTAAATATCTCTGGCCACTGTGTGTGGACTTTCTCTACCCACGCACTGAGGACAGATGTTAAGTCACTTGCCACGTTGTCTGTGCTTATCTGCATGTGCTAAGTGTGTAATTGCAGTAGAAGTTTGACTGTTATTTACAGGCCTGTTAAGGGTTAATCATAGAGGTCTCCTAGTGCTTATTACTTGGTCAAAAGGCTATAATTGTAAAGACTTTCTTTCTACTTTGTGTTTTTTTTCTTCAGCGAAGGCACTGAGCTGACGTTACCAGAGAAAAAGAAAAGGGGAAGACCACCAAAGAAGATAAAACTGGAAGGGCCTCAGCTGTGGTGAGATATTCAGTAATATTTCCCAGTAGTTATCTGTAGCAACAGCATAAAACGGAGAAATGCTCACATCTGCACGGTTATATCTAAAGAAAATCTGCATTATCATGCTTATCATGGTAGATGTAACGGATTTATAGAGCAGGTATTATTTCAGTATGTTTTCCTAAATCTACCCTCATCATAGCTACTGTATACTGTGTTGGATTTGTCTGTAAGTGCAAGGCAGTCGAAAGGCTAACGGAGTACATTTAGAATATAATTAGGAAACTCTGTAATTTTCAGTTTGTGTCCAGTTGCAGATACAGAAAGGAATCCAATTGAGAGTCCCAAAAAAAATAATGTTTTCTTGTTTTTACCTTTCAGTGAGCTGGAAAACGAAGTGACAACAGAAAACGAGCCGCAAGATCCTCCCCCTAGCACAGGTGAGAGGATCTCATGGACATAAGGACATTTATTTTCTGTGGATTTGTGTGTGTTTTTCTCCTCACTTTTGACTACCCGTTTCAATTGTCAATAGAATCAATGTCTCTCTCCTCTTGCTTCTACCAGGCCGCAAGCGAGGTGCCTGGTCGCTCGTGTGCGATACGGAGGAGCAATGGGTCAGTCTGGTCGAGAGCATCCAGGACAAACCCTCCCCCCAGGACCGCCACCTCCACCGGGTCATCAGCCAGAACTTCTTGCCCGAGATCCGCAGCATGATCGAGCACAAGGTCAGATGCCAAAAAAAGATGTTGTTCCTATTAGCTCCAATTACAGCGGTAGATAATCCTTGGGCTGCGGGGTCCAGTTTGTCAGCGATTATTACCGAACGCTCGCTCATCAACAGCAATTACAACCAGATATGCCAGTGTTTTAATTCCCATTTGAGCTTAAGATTAAACTAATCTTATCATGAGTTGTATGCAGCATATAAGGGCCACGGTAAGTAAGTAAAAAAAAAAAAAAAAAAATCCCTTTGTCATCGGTTTCTTATAACCTCCTTTCAGAATCAATGTTAATTATAGTCCCTCCCCGTATGACTTTTCGGGCATTGGCAGGAGCAGGACTAATGGAGCTTGAAAGATTGGGCAATCTCTCCTTGGTTACTTTGATGTTGTAATAGATCACTGTCTCCCTCGAGGAGATTCTTTCATGACCCTGGACTCTTTAGCTGGTGCAGCTGCAGCAGAGGTGAAGGTAAGGGAAGCCGGTCTGTGCTTGCCCTTAAATCTGCACACCAGCTCAGTGTAGAAGTTGCCCCTGGGGCAGATGGTGGAGAACTACGCTCTCCTGTGAGTTTGGTACAATGAGGATACAAGTTCTCTACTCCTCTTTATTGGATTGGTAACTTTGCCACATTTTCTTCTGAATGTGTGTTAAGGACCTCAGATCATAAGAACACATATCTATGGATATCTATAGTTTCACATTGGGATTCATTTTAGTGATTGGATGCTACAGCTAGTCAAAGCTGAACTTGGTCCCTGTGTTTATTCCACCACTTGTATTTTTTTCGCTCCTGTGATTCTGTGTAATCCATCATCCGCTAAACTACTCCTACCCATGAAATGTATCGTGTTTAAAAGGACCGGCTTTTTTTTAATGCTTTTTTAAAAGTTGTGTGTGTAATGGAAGCCATTTTACGAATAGAGCTTGGTAAGCGCTGTTTAGCTGAGCAGCATGTTGGAGACTTCTCCTGTTAATTGGCTCTTGTGTTTAATCTGCATACGTGTTTTAAAGCACACCTTTCCACTAAGGGGCGTTAAACTTATTATGTTACAAACAGAACTAACCATGGTTTCTATCAGACCTTTCACAGTGTGAAAGAAATACTTCGCTCAAAGAGCTGTCCCATTTAAATGGAAGTGCCTTCCCCTGATGCTTTTTTGTGCAAATACGTTCCACTGATGTTACACAGCTGGAAATCCAATCAGAAGACTGCATTGATCTGCAGTTTCTCTCTATCTTATTTTGAACAATATGGCATTGCTAGGCAACGGCTTCCTCTCAGCTTCATGTGATTCATATCCACGCAACTGGGACCCTTCTGGAATGGTTACGTTTTCAACTGTGACATGGTCTTTGAAACGTAATTAAGAAGTGATAAAAGCAACCTGAACCATGCGATATTGTGTCAATTATTGACATGAATACATCAACCTTTATTTGTGTTAGTGGGTGTGTTTGTGTGAACGTTACAACAAGTCAAATACAGAGTGTGTGTGTGTGTGTGTGTGTGTGTGCTCTTGAATCCTCTCCTCCACCTGTCTCGGGCTGCTGTCAGCGGCCGCTTCATGGGCCTCTGATAGCAGGCAGGAGCTCACCTTGAGGCAGGGCGAAGCCTCTTGAGTGACGGCTCTGCTGCGCTGCAGGATTCTCTCGACCTCTGCGTGTCGACACCAGAGGCACTCCATCATGTCTGTGCGTTGGGTGGAGGAGGGATTTAGCGCTGGGGGTGACATAGGGAGGAATTGCGGAGCCCCAGGATATGTCGGGGCTTCACGCTGAGACGAGGCAGAGATGGAGCGGGGACAGAAGAGCTTCAGATGGCACTATAGATCAGATCATGGACATCTGTCTTATTTTCGTCCTCTCTGCCCACCGTGTCTCCATTCTCCTTCTGCCGCCCCGCCTGCACACGTCCGCAGGCTTCACGCGGCTACTAAAGCATTCTTTAGGCCTCATTATTGTTTTATGGATGACCAGAAGCCTGATTGTGACACCTCTCAGTGCCGTCGGCCGCTCCAGGCCGTCAGTTGTTCACAGTCCATCTTCCCTGATGAACTCTGACGTGAGCTGCAGATGCCGGTCCCTGATGAAGACGAGCTTTCAAGGGATCCATTTAGAGCTCTCTGCTGGCTGGTGTTCCTCCCCTCCTGTGTGCCATATCTGGATCACAGACTGGGATGTAGATTATAGGCAGTATTTTTAAGATGCATAGTGAGGTAAATGAAATACTGTGCTTCTTAATGGGCTGCACTGGCTATCCGGTGCTATATCACTGCATAGTGTATTTGTCAACCAGACTAAGCTGGGCTGTCAGCGGGACGGCAGGAGGGAGGGAGGAGGAGGGGGAGGGGGAGTGGAGAGCCAGTGACCTGTCTCCTCACTGCTCCTCCCCTGGGCCAGGCTTGTGCATGGCTATATATCTTGAAGACTCAATCAGTCATTTGGTGACGATACTGTAAATGATATGTAGGTATGTATGTGAGACGTATGTTGGAATTTACTTACAACTGTAATTCTTAGGAAAATAAGTACTAATAATACTTTAGTTCTTAGTTGCCTTGCTTTATTGATTGTGCCTTTAATGGCAAAGAGGAGCAGAATAGATATTCATCTTTTTTTTCTTTTTCTTTCTTCAGGAGCAGGAGCAGAAACAGAGGCTACTGGACCCTGCCCCAGTTCCCATATCACAACGCTTCTCAGGAAAATACTTCAACCGAGAGCACGAGGTGTGTGTGCTTGTGTTTTCTCTGCGTGCATGCAGTTTGGTAGACGGGAAATCCACAGGTGTACTACTGCAGAACTAGACTGATTCAAAGAGGTGTTTTTTTTGCACCTCCTTTTGCTTAGGGTATGCCAGTTAGCACATTTTTCCTGTTGTTGCATGATTAAGACTGATTTAGTTATCAGTAATAATAAACGTGCTTCTATGTGTCCAGGAGAATGTGAGGGCCATATCACAGGAGGAGGAAAAGAAGAAAGACGAGGAGCTGGACAGGCAGGTCCTGCTGGCCGAGCAACGGCGCGAAGAGGAAAGGCTCCATCAGGAGGAGCAGCAGAGAGAAAAGATGGAGAAGATCAAAGCTGTAGAGGGTAAGATGGCTGTAACACAAATGGAACTGTGTCAAACTTCTGTCGGTTCCCAAAATTCCTTGATTTTCAGATCTGAAGCCCGTTCCCCATGTACTGCAGCAAGCCCACATACTTATAAGTCAGCTATGCTATCTAGAGGGGTTACAAATATAAACGAAGCTCAGTGCCAAAAGTCAAATATCAAAGGAGCATCAATAATTTTACATTCTTTCATCAGCGACCTGGAAGCAGCAGGTAGGAGCCTTTCACACTCTTCTTACATTCTTGCGAATGGATCAACGGCAGAACGGATTGTGAAGGGCACCTCACCCACATAGCTTCACCTTCACAACAATTTAAAGATCTACAGTAGCATAGCGGCGCTCTGAGCCCTTTGATTTATGTATAATACACAGAGACTGTGAGCGAGAACGTTCAGGGCTTTGAATCAGAAGATCAGTCCCAGGCCCCCCTCCTCCACCCCTCTGATGTCACCTGTCAAGGGTTAGTGAGCTGCTGATTGTGCTTCGTTGGAGGAGCCTCATTAATGTATTATAGATGAACAGCAGAAAGGGCCCAGATCTCTGTATGCATTGCAAATGTGGGATCCTCCCTCAAATCTCTTAATTTGCACGGCAGGCCTCTAATGTTAAAAGATAAAGCGGCGCTGCACTCGCCCTCTACGCTGCACTCTTTTGATCTCCCCACCCGAAGAAAAGATGTCTGACAAATGGCTTTCTCCCTACATATCTAAGCTGCGGCTGTTTCTGATGGCCGAGGCCTGGTTTTCATTGACTCACCTGACAGCCTCAATCGACAGCAAGAGAAATTGCAACTGTAGTTCAAGAGCCTGGGAAAAGGAAAAGCAATTAGAATCGGCCTGCAGTCTCCCGAGAGTGGTGCATCTTATTTAGTTTTTATTGGTTGTGCTTCTAATTGCTCCCCCGCCCCCTGCCATTCTTCTCTCTCAGAGCGAGCCAAAAGGAGGAAGATGCGAGAGGAAAAGGCCTGGTTACTGTCTCAAGGAAAAGACCTGCCACCTGAACTCCTGAATCTGGAGCCTTCTTCTCCCGTCCATAGAACACGCAAGAATAAAGCGTTGTAAGAGGCGCCATCCACATTTGACCCAAAAAAAAAATGACTCACAGTTGTTTTGTTTTTAACCTGTAGTATGTTTTGACATTTCAGCTATGAAATAGATGACGACTACACTACCCTGTACAAAGGTATGCTTGTAAGCAGTTACTAAAGGCTGCTGCTTCATCTCAATCTGCGTTGATGTCTGTTCTAATGTCCGATGTGATCTCTCCTCTGAAGTGCTCGAGGTTTTGAAAGCCCATAAAGATGCGTGGCCTTTCTTGGAGCCTGTGGATGATTCCTACGCCCCCAATTACCACGAGATCATCCAGGTACTAAATGCAAGGACAATGATGCCCCGGCATCTGACCGGAGTTGGTGATATTTTGTTTGTCTGTGTCTACTTTACATCCCCACTAACCATTGAATATCTTATTTTTTATTCCAATCCCCTCAGACACCAATGGACCTGTCCACCATTGAAAAGAAGCTCAATGATGGGGACTACGTCGCTAAGGAGGAGTTCGCCGCTGACGTGAAGCTCATGTTTGAGAACTGCATTGAGTACAACGGAGAAGACAGCGGTAAACACACAAACCAGCTCTACAGTGCAGCTTCCTCCCTCCACACGTTGGCCCCAGTTTGAATGCTAATGAAAATCAATTTGAGTTGGGGTCTGTTGTGTGAAGAAGTGCATATATATATTTTGGAGGGGGGGGGGGGTGACTGCGGGAGAGAGAGCCAAAGAAAAGGGGGCCGGTCTAAGTGCTGTGTTGGGGGCCGGGGCCAGGGCAGGCCTGACAGTGATTAATGAGGAGTGATTGAGCTGTGCTCCAGTGCTCAGGGGGATCTGAGCCCTGCAGTGCCAGAGAAACATTCCAGCTCCTAAGCCCCCTGTCTGGAGCCATCCATCCAACTGAATACTCTCTCAAGGGACAGGGGGGAGGAGCGTAGTCAGGGGGGCCCTGGGTGGAGCAGCAGGAGGAGGGGTCATCCTATGCCCTCTGACCTGGTCAGTTGGCCGATGCTGGGATGGGAACAGAGGAGCGAGTGTGTTGTCCATGGGTACATGTTCCGTTGTGTTTGGAGTGCATTGGAGTGAGGGGTTGTTTGTGTGTGTGTGTGTGTGTGTGCATGTGCGTGTGTGTGTGTGTGACTGGCAGGATGCAAAGCTGTTCATTTGAGTGACCATGAGTGGATACGCTACAGGCAGTATGTGTCTGCGTTTATGGGGCAGCAGAACACAGGGTCGTTTGTCCGAGCTTTGATGCGTTTTATCATATGATCATAGCTGATGTTTTTTTTTTTTTCCCACAGAGTACACTAGCATGGCTGAGTCTCTAGAACGGTGCTTCAGCCGGGCCTTATTGAAACACTTTCCGTCCGAGGACGGCGACACGGACGAGGAATTCCACATCAGCAGTGAAGACAAGGAGCGCAAGGACAAAAAACGCAATCGTGGCAGCAGTAAACATTTGGGACCTGGGAGTCTGATCAAAGCCACCGAGCAAGTCCAACGTAAGAGAAACTCCCAAGGGGGCAAGGGCAGCTCCCACTCCGATGAGAACAACAGACGGATGCGTCCGCCTCCTTCTCTTCACTGGGCCAATGCCCCCCCTCATCCCCAAAGCCTGCCTCTGAGCCAGCAGCACATTCACCGAGGAGACATGAGGGGCATGTACCACCCAGGACAACAGGTATCCACATGTAAAAAAACAACAACATCCTGTACCTAATTCTGTCTGAAATTATGAAGAAAGATTGACAATCTCCCCTCTTTCCAGCTTCTTGGTCCTCATGGCCCACACATGTATGGCCAGAGAATGGCCATGGATCCCCGCTTCTCTTATCCAGCTCATATTCCCAGGCATGGCGACCCCGGTTTGAACCGATTGCCACACAACTTTAACATGCAGGTATGCAAACCCAATTACACATGTATACTCATTCACTTAATTGTAACAAAAGGGTTTTATTGAGAGAACCACCTTATTCTTGATTCTTATCAGAATGTCTAACTTGATTTCTTTCTTTTCCCCCCTAGCATCGCATGGTCGAGGGACGGCACATGGGTCCTAGGTATCCAATGGGCCCAGATCCTAACCAACACCAGCCACAGCATCCCTACATGGGTCCAACTCACGGCCCGTCCCTGGGCCCCCGGCCCTTGGGCCTCCAGCCCGAACCTCCTCCCGAAGCCAGCATGTATCCATCCCACCACCGTCCAGAGGGACACACCATGCACCCCTTGGGGAACAGATTCCTAGGGCCAGAAGGACTCCCTCAGCATAACTACCTGAGGCCTCCCGGTATGGGCCTGTCTAACATGTGGACTGGTATGAATCACCAGGAGAGACCCAACGGGATGGGAATGCAAGATCCCAACATGGTGAACCAGCGCAACTTTAGTCAGGGCGGAGTTCCCCCTCCAGTGGGCCATAAACCTTGGCCAGAGGCGGCTGGATACCCCCACCCCTCGCCCAATGCCCAGTATCAAATGTCTGCAATGGTCGGCTCCCCGGGCCCCATGTCCTCCCGCCCCCCTGTTCCCCACCCAGACTCCTCTGGCAGGACGCGCTTGGCTTCTATGCTGCAGAGCCCGGAGATGCTGGCCCTGCAGCAGCTGTCGGCCTCTTCTGGACCCCCTGCTGGCACCCCTCATCAGCACATCGACAACTTTCAGCCGAGTGGGCCCCCATCAGGAATTGGCAGCATCCCAGCTCGCCCCTCTCAGCAGCCTCCCCCTGCCCCTGAGGTTCAGCTGCTGCGTCCCGCAAGAGACAATGGGCCAGACAGCCAGGCTTCTCAACAAACAGACATGCGGCCCAAAGGTAGACGCGACCTTCTCTTTCAGTGTTTAACCGACCATCTCTACTCTGCATTAAGCAGACTGACCTTTCTGAAAAAAATAAGCGTTGTCACAAATGTGTATTGTGGTTGCTCGGTGGATTTTTTTTTTTGGTTTACCCTAAATGTTCACTGCAAGCGGCTCATGAATATTCATTTATTTAGTGAAATTTCTCCCTTGCTGCTTTGAGTGCACAAAAGAAAGTGACATTTCTTTGGTTAAGCTTTACGACTAAGCTTCAAATCTCACTTTTAAGTGGTATATATTTACACTCCATTATCTGATTTTGAAGATTTTATTACATTTTTTTAATTTTCTTTGAAACAACAACCAATGGTATTGAGTTTATTAACTGGTCTTGTAATAATACTCTGTGGATTTCAATGCTAACCTCCTCACAATTCTTCTTTCAATGCTAACCTTTCTTGCATTTTGCCGTTGGTCAACAGAGTCAACATCCGCCAACATTTCGGATGAAGCCTCATCACACCAAATCGCCGCTTCAACTAACCAGGAGCCCACGTCCATTCGTAGCCCCACAGAGAGACTCGCTGGGCCAGCAGAGAGAATGCAGAGCCCCCCAGCCTCTAACTCGGGCAAATCAGAGGAGAATCCGTCCGGACTGAGGCAGATTTCAACAGCGAGCCACCGGCCCGAGGCAGATGGCCAGAGACACTCAGCCAGCCACTGTCCGACTGAACACATGAGGGCCACGGGTGTCTTGTCCTATCTCAACTCCAGTAACAGCAGCGCCACTGACCACGCCCAGCCCAGCCACCCGCAGCAAACACATGACAGTCCACAGCAAAAAGCTCGAAGCCCTGCCCTTCTTCACCAGAACTTACCACCACTGCGCTCCCCGCCGCTGCGTTCCCCTCAGCGAATGTCGGAGAGCAACCCGTCACGCGTGCAGGATGCACATCGGCAAAGTGAGCAGCACGACATCCAAAAACAGCAGCGACCTCAGTCCAGCCAGAGTACACCGCCCCAATGCCCCCCTCAGAGCTCTCCCCAGCCGATGACCCAGAACACGCCGCAAAATACTCTCCTTCCCCCTCATCACGTCCCTCAAAACACCTCTCCACGTCCTACCCCCATGCACGGGATGCCGCACAGTGCCGCGCAAGGTGCCCAGCCTGGACCCCCTCAGCCAGTTCCCCTCACCTCGCTGCCACCCAGCCGCCCCACCCCTCTGCTACCATCCCAGCCGAGCCCAGCAGACCATGGAAATCAAAGACCGAGCGAGCCTACAAGTAGAACGGACACGGACGGCAATGTCGCCCCGCCGCTGCACATGATGAAATCTGGGCCTCCAAATGGCGTTGACAAACAGCAGGCTTTTAGCCCCAATCCCCATCAAACTCAGGTGTTGGGCAGTCACCCAGGTATGCAGGCTCAGGGAGGGCCAGCACCTGTTCACAATCCAGCCATGCCTCCTCAATCCCAGGGCCAGGCAAATGGAGCCATGGGTCCGTATGCCATGGGGAACAATCTACATCCACACTACAGCCGGCCAATGCCTCCATCCGCTCACCACCCGTATCACAACCAGGCCATTAACAGCCTCCACAATCCAGCTCAGCACCTCGGCTACCGCCAGCAGGGAGGGGCCGCCTACCCGTACCACGCACCAGGCCAACAGCACCCTCAGGCCCACCCCAACATGTACCCGAGTCATCAGTACCAGCAACAGCACTACTTCCCACAATCCCACTCCCAAGTTCAGATCCACAACCAGGCCAGCAGCAGAGGAGGTTACCCTCCAGAGGAGTGGCATCGGCCTCCTTATCAGCCTCAGCAACCAATGTCGCCCAACGGCTACCTACCTGCAGCTGGCGCCAGGGGCAACGCTCAGCTGAAGGAGAGCAGTGTGTCGCCGCTGGGCTCCGAGGGCTCCGGTCTGATGTCCCCCGGCCCCGTGCCCGAAGTAGTGCCACACCCCGTCGGCCCTGAGGAGAGGAAGTGCGAAAGCCCCGGGAGCAGCCCCGCCAAGCGGGCCCACGAGGAGAGCTCAGAGCGGCCTGAGAGCCCGAAAGAAATCCTGGACCTGGACAGCCACAACGCGGCGGCCCGCCGCCGCAACGCCCAGTCGGCTCAACAGCACCACCCTGCCTCCGCCGCACACATGGTGTCCGGCTTCATGTTCGACCCTGGTGCCGTGCATCCCGGGATGCAGCGCGGCGGCGTTCCTCCGCCCCACATGATGTTTCAGACTCGTGGAAACGCCAACGGAGCTCCCTACCAAGGCCGGCCGTACCCGGATGCCGGACGCTACGCCGCCCAAAGACCACACCCGCATCTGATGGAGGCGCTGCAGCGGCCCCAGCAGCTGCCTTACTCGCCGGGTCAGACGCGCATGGTCATGTACAGACACTCTCGGCCCGCGGGGAACTTCCAGGGCATGATGATTCAGCAGAGGGGCGTGGCACCAGAACACTTCCTACACCCAGGGTAAACGGATCCATTCAGTCTGTTATTCAATCAATCAGCTCTTTATTACAGACTCAAAGTCCAGATAGTACAAAAACAGTAAATATATATATATATAAATAAATAAAACACAAACAGGGTCATAAGCTGAGTACATAGACCTACAAAGGCCTTTTGATAAAACAACTGTACCAATGTCTCCACAGCTGGGACTGGTATATTATATTTATATATTATATTTGACAAAGCCACGAAAATTACATTTTCAGAGATGTTAACACGGCAGATAAATTTATACACAAGATTTCTTAATACAGCTTTGAAAGTGTTAACTCCTGCAGTGACAAACATATCACTGGCACTACACTATCTAGGCCTCTTTAGCAATATTCGCATGGCATCATTATAAGCTACTTGGAGTCTCTGTAGACTTGCTTTGTTATAATTGGACCACAGGTGTGCAGTATAGAGTGGTGTACAATAAGCTCTAAACAGAGACATCTTCACTCCATCTGTACACATACCATTTGCGCAAAGGAATGTTGTGCATATATCTTACGACATTAGCTATAGCGATCATCATCATCATCATCTGTTCTGTAATAAAATGTCCAGAAATTTTACCACAGGCAACGAGGTAATTATCAGACAATTTAAAATTAGGGAGTTTTAGAATTCTGTCTTTTGTTCTACAAATTAAAATAGCACTCATACTGGCATTGTATTTTATATCATGTTCCACACCATAGACAGTACATGTACATGAGACCAGCACTGCTTGGGCTAAAAATCACAAGATCATCTGCATACATGATATGATTCATGAAGGCATTACCAATCATGCACCCAGTATTACAGGCTTTCAACTGCTTGGAAAGATCATCAATATATAAATCAAAAAGAACTGGGGACAAAATCCCTCCTTGTCGGACACCATTGGCGACCCCAAATGGGGCTGAGACACTTTGGCCCCATTTCACTTGCATTGTCTGGTGGGCAGACCAGTAGGCCATAATTCTCACAATGTATTTGGGGGCACCTCTTTGGCTCAATTTTTTAAACAATTTTCCATGATTAATACGATCAATAGCTCTTGAGGCATCAATAAAACACATGAGAACGGATGAGTTTTGATCTCTATATTTGTTTGCAATTTCCTTTAAGGAATATATACACAGGCCAGTGCCATGTTTGGCTTTAAAGCCGAACTGGTTATCTGAGGAGTGAACAAACCCATTTAATCTGTCCATTAGGATTATTTCACGGACTTTTTATAGAATACTGGCCAAAGCAATGGATCTATCTAGACTACCTCCTTTACCAGCTTTGTTTTTAATGGCCGGCACTAACAGAACAGACAGCATTGAGTCTGGTAACACGCCATGAGTCATGAGGCCAGTAAAACAGATGGCACGAAGAGGAGCTATCCTCGGACTTGCATATTTAAGATGTTCAGCAGTAATATGGTCTAGTCCACTTGCTTTGCCATCAGCCAGCTTGTTTATAGCTTGGTACACCTCTTGTGACATAATCGTCATTTGCACATTTGTCTCAATATCTTCCAACTGGTAGAAGTCCCCACTAACACAGTTAAATAAGGTTCCATAGTGCTGCCTCCATAGCTCAGCAATATTGTCAACAGTGCACGGCAGAGATGTTTCACAGTTAAGAACTATTTCTATTTTTTTTTTTTACACAAATGAATCAAATGGCATACTTGTATCTTGCATAAGTGAGTTTCATGTACTTTAGTACCGGCCCTTGTCTGGGTCGCCCTGCAACAGCACAGGATTTAAAAGGCGTCTTATATTTATTATTGAGTTGTATATGTTTATTAGTTTTTGCTCAATGTGAGGGGACTCATGACATTAGACTCGCAGAAAAATCTAACTAAATGCTGTTCACCTCGAGGAGTAATTGAACCATGTTACTCCATGGACAATAAACAAAATGATACAGCCCAAATACTGGAAAATCTACGCTGTAAATGATCCTTCTCCAAAACATCCACTGCACTCATGTTATGGATGTGATTTGTCTGAAACCGGAGCAACAAGGACCATTTACCCCTATAAATGATACAAATACTTAGGCAGGAGGACAACCTTTTATTTGTGCCCGGGTGGCAACTGGACTTCTTCAGTAACGGCAGTAATGTTGACAACCTTTTCTTTTTACCCGTGGTCCCAGGCAGCAGATGATGGCGGCTCCAGGCGGCCCTACCAGTAAACAAGGAGTGTGACAGGAACTGTTTTCGGAGTGAGTAAAAATAGCGTTTGACGCACTACATGTTAAAAATTCTCGCACCTTCTAGCAATATCATATTTCCTCCCAAATGGTCTCGTCAGAGCCTAAGGGGTGTTTTCCTAAGAACATTCTGCCATAAGGCACTGATTACATTCCAAAGGGACCAGAGGACAGACATGAAATCATGATGTGCTCAATGGGAGAGGTTTTTCTAATTGTCCTTGTCCTTTCAGGTATATTACTATCAATCCTGAGCCAAAAGGAAAAATACGTGGGTACGCGGACTGAGACTGTGGAACGGACCCTTTGCTTCATGATTTTCTTACACTGGACAAGAACCCTTTGGCTCGATTTGCCCACCACTGAACTTGAGGATCCAACCAGGGAGCTGGTAGACCTACGTTTTATTGAGCCCTGGGGAATAATTCTCTTTATGCTTGCCATCCTTCTAATGGAGCCGTCACCACGAGAGCTTGAACCTCAAAAAGGCCGCCGCCTCCAACCCGGCCGACACACAGGGCCAGCTCTCAAGAACACTGGACGGCCCTCTGCTCTTTGAGCGATTGGAGATATGAGTAATAGACCAAGGGTCACTGAACACAGCCTGCCTATGTTGTCCTTGGGACTGTCCTAGTTGATGGACCGTTGATCTACTGACCCAACTGAGCAGGGTTGTGATGAAGATGAGAGGGACTGCTGTTGTGGTTGTTTTGTTTTTTTACTGTTATTTTCTGATCCAACCTTACATTTAAACTCAGGTGTAGAAAAGGAGGTACTATTAGACTGTCACCCTCACCCAGTCAAAATCACAGGCCCCTTGTAATTGCCTTGATTACCTTTTTGTGAATGTATGAGTGAATGTGTAGACAATAAGGTGTGTACATCAGATTATCTGCGTGTGGAAGTACACAAACACTGATCATTTGTCCAAAGCGGAACCGTCCTGAAGAAGAGAGCCCAGTTACTGTCCATTTCCACCCCAATGCAGATTCGTAAATATTAATAATAGTAAATATGTGCACCTTTCAAAGCTGCCTTCATTGTCAAGAATGTCTTGGAATTACAAGGAGGGACTGGCAGAAATGGTGCAATTTGTATCCAGACTCTACATCACTCTCTGGGATGCACTGTGGATTTTAGTCTGTGGAGTTAGTGGCCTTTGGTAGTCCTATTTTTAGTCCTACACATATACTATGTATGAAAATATATCCTTATCTTCTGTCCCGGACGGGGGGGAAATTCTAAAACGACACATTCTACTATCTGGTGAATGCACATCCACAGAACAAACGCCTAAAATCATGCGCTTGTTTTTAAATTTTTTTTTTACAATTGTTGCATTCCACATAAAAGTGTGTACTTTCTGTTTTCATTCGAGGCTCGTCCCTCTGCGTGGTTGATTCTTTTGAGTGCTTCCTCTTCCCCATGCGATACTAAACAGGTCCTCAGGGTGTACAGTTTCTATATACGGGTATTTGTCTGCATTATTTGAAGGAGGAGCAGCATGAGGAATAAGGGACTGAAACTGTGGCAAATGGGTCCACCTCACGGCCACCTGTCTTTTTATTTTTATCAAAGTGAAGTGAGATGGATCAAATTTCGGTTATTCCACATTCCTGTTGATAAGATGTCTGAGTTTTTAAATCCCAATTATTTTAAGATTGCTTCGGACACATTTTTAAAGGGCTACCAATGCATTTTCTAATGAATTGAAGATGTCCGTCCTGCACCTTCACCCCGTCGTATCCACGTCGCGTCTGTGACCCCCACTTGTGCAGTTTAGTGATGACAGTAAATTAATCTACCTCATTGGCATTAACTGAGTCTCTGAAACTTCTTTCTCTCGCTCCGCCGGACACCTGCGGGTCAACGCCTTGTGACCAGCCGATGATTTTCAGCACAACCTATTGTGCAGTCTTTGAGAAATGAAATGAATGAAATGGCCGTACGATACACGAGCCTCTTTGGTCACAGGTTGCCAGGTGTCAGATGTCATTGCCCACCGGCAGACGTTTATGTAAAGGAATCCGTCCTTGAATCGTTTTAGTGGGACAGCACTTTCATCATCTTTTAAATGGAGTGTTGAGGAGGATACAACGCTGCACGTCTGTAACAGGAGTCTAAATTGGTCTTAACTTGTACGGATCGCATGCCTTTTGTCAGAAGCGGTGTTCCAGTCTCAGGTCTGTAATAGACTGCGTAGAGTTTGCCGTCATTATGGGTTTACTATGTTCTTTGGTAGTAGGTACCTAAGGCGTTGAGGAAATATTTCCGGGTGGTGGAAAAGGAAAGTTCTTGAAGCTGTGAGCAAAATGTTCTAAATGCGTCGCACAAGACTATTTGGTTGAAATAGGCAGTTGTTTTCAGTTGTGCCCAATAGGTCACTTTTGAGGTAGTCTGTTCACTCGCGCTGTCTAATGCATGAAGGACAGTGTGGATGTTTGAGGTCTGAGGTTGTACATATGTTGTGAGTGTGTGTGTGTGTGTTTGTATGCGTGTGTTTCTGGTGTAGAATCGGCACCAGGTGATTGGAAGTGTGCGTTCATCTCTCACTTTTACTCTGGGGTCATCTCTCTGCACTAGTGAAAACCATTTAGACGTGATTTAAATGTGAATCATATTTATTTTCCTTCTTAAGCATCTTTGTACATTTTATGACTTGTTTTAATATAAATGTGGTGTACGTTTCTATTTTTTCTTTTTTTTTTTTTTTTTCAAGCAGTACCTCAGTAGCATGGTGGCGTTTAAAAAAGAACTGCGTTTAATTTTCAGTGACGTTTACAAGTTCTTATCTGACTGACATAGAATATTTTGGAAATGGAAGAGTATTTTCTATACTGTACATTTCTTAGAAATAAATTACTTTTCTCCAACAAGAGTCACTTTAATCATTGTCAATTAAAAAATGATTAGTCAGAAAATATAGTTTTGTCTTCATGTCACGACACTAATAATATAACGGGTTATTGGACTGCGGTTGTACTTAAATTCACACTGCTGTAAAATAAATATACATTAAATAATGTTGCCACTCCATAGCATTAGAGGAATATATCTCATCCGTTAAAGAAGCAGAAAGGCCGAAACTAATTTAATGCAAACAGACAAAACTAGAAGGCCAAGGCCAGACAATGTGTTAATCTATTAGAGCACCGCACACCATCTCCTTCAATTAGGGCTTTCCCGCTTGACGAAGACCCTCCTCAGATTGTATGCAGCTTTGTTTGACCCTTCTCATTTCTTCTGTGACGTCAAGAGGAGGCTCCTCGGCCTTCCTTCAAAAAGCTGTACCCTGAATTCAATTAGCCCATCTGTTGAGATATGTAATGTATAAAAATGGGTAGTTATGTGTCTTTGAATTACAGTGACTGGATCAAGAAATGAGGCCCTACACATGCTTTATCTTGCTTTATTTGCTCATCTTTAGTTTGTTGGTAAATTAAGTACCTCATACAACATAATTTTTTTTCTTTAACTATGAAAACAAAAAACAAGCCATAAACTAGGGCGTCCTTAGGGTACATTTCGAAATCCCCGTGGTGCCAGTCACAACCACAGCGCCCCAAACGCTCCACCAATCAAAGGATTATCAGGATCGAATCTCAGCCAATCATATCGGGGCGGAGGCGGAACTTCAGTTCGTCACCCCAAACAGGAAAAAAACACACACTATCAATCTCTGCATTATCGGACAAAGACTCCTACTACTACATCGCTGCTCGTTGGCTTGTTTTTCTTTCTTTCGTGACACTGAGCTAATAAAGTAAGATATTCGACAAAAGCACACACTCATTTCGAGCTGGTCCTGATTGACGGGTTTACTCGTAGTTTTGTTTGTTTACTTAAACCGTCGCCAGCTGTCAGCTAACGTTAAGCTACTCAAGCACTAGCTATCCTTTAAACTGCAATGTTTTAACCTAATAAGATTTAAATGACACACCTGTTTTGTCTCTTTCCAGCCTTGTTAATGACACGTGTACAAATGTCTTTCTCAAATTAACACCGCTAACCAAGGCTACTGTTTTGTATATGATATCCCGCTGATGATTAACTTACGGTCAACAAACACCTGCTCTCATTTCCCCTTTTATTTCGGCTGACGTAGGTTGAAAGTTCTCGGGTTTTTTTTATTGTTTTTTATTCCGCTGGTAAATAAAAACGGAACCAGCCTTTCCCGACTAACCCAGTTCATATCTTTGTCTCTCAAAAAGCCCCGTAAACTCAGCGGGGCCATGGTGTCAGTGTGGCTACAGCGCCCCCCTGCGGCCGCTGCCTGCCTGCTCCTGTGCTGCCTGGCCGGGGGCCTGGCCGCGCCGGACCCCCAGCAGAGAGAGGCCCTCATACGGCGGGAGGCCTCCATGCAGACCGGCGGCCGGCTGCAGTTGAGCGATGCCGAGCAGCGGCTGGACGCTGCGTTGTTTCAGATGAAGCAGAAGGAGATGGGGAGGGCGGACTTTCCTCCCGCCATGCACTTCTTCAAGGCCAGGCCCCTCATCAGGACCAGTCCCGTCTTCGACCTGCTGCGGAAGATGCCTAAAGGTGTGTCCAGCGGCACACCTCAGCGTGTTTTCATAGCCCTGTGAAGCACTTCTCACCTTTTGAGCTGTGGGTTTGCCGTGGGTAGCTTTTTAAATGAACAATAAGCCTTATTTTGACACACTATTGTGTAAGTGTAAAATGATGATGACCTACTTATGTTAATCTGTGAAAACCAATGGATTGTTATCAGTCAATTCCACCTACAAACTAAGTGCCCATTTCATTACATGTGATTAAGCTGACGCTTTTATCCAAAGCAACTTACAGTAAGTGCATTTGAACCATAGGGATATAAACCTAGAAGAACAAGAAACAAGAAAATGCAATTTCATCAAATAAGCCTATTTACAACTGTAGATAAGTACATTATATTAACATTATTATAAGTACAATTTAAGTGCCACAATTTGTTGAATGTTTTTAGTCACGGTACGGTCTGAAGAGATGTGTCTTTTGGCGGAAGATGTAAAGACTCTCTGCGGTCCTGATGTCATCAGAGAGCTCATTCCATCATTCAGGAGCCACAGCAGCAATTGATACATTGAAATAAATAAAGTGGTTTGATAATTGATGAATCTCTAAAACTAAAGTTATAGCTCCTGGGTAGAAAGTGAGGAAAAAAAGTTACGAGCCGCTCTGGTTTTGTTTCCCTGGAGAAGGTCGTAGAGAGGACAGCGATGATAGATTTCTGCTGTTGTCTTCTCAAAAGTTGCTGGCTAATCACAAAACGTCTGATGTTTGCACACAGGGGATATCTATGTGCGGTCAATAAAACCAACCAGACTTGTACTTGGAGTCCAGGCTCTTCACAGTTGTGTAATTCACTGTTTCAAGGGGGAGCTCTCCACGTCCACGACTTCGCCATGGTAGACGTGGAGTGGCTGGTGAAGAACGCCACCTATCGCCCCCACTGCTACATGTGCTCCACTGACAAACGCTCCGTCAGATTCGTCTTCTCGTCCCGATTGCCCGAAGCTCTGCCGCGGTGCTCTCCCTGGACCCTTCTGGAAAACCTCAGGGCCAAGATGGTCAATACCACGGATCTTGACAACAGGTGGGGTTTTCTTTTGGGTGAGCTTCACATATTTCTACACATATATGACATCTCTTTTTTTAAATGTTAGTTTCTGTGTGTTAAGTAAACTTATTCGCCTCTTTTACCATGAAATGTGCCAATGTGCTCTCATCCACCAAGTGTGTGACACTGACTCCAAATGCATCGATGTGTCATCGTGTTCGGTATTTAGTGAGAGATATCAGGGCTTGTTGACATTTACGGCCACTGACGCCGTATTGCTCCCTTTTTGTCGCATCTGTTGTAGCATCAATATTATATGCATGTCTATTACCTGAAACCCTCATGGAAAACAGAGTATGTTGAACACATGACTCCAAGCAGACTATAGTGTTAATCTCGGTTTAGAAATGACTTGTTGGTGTGGATGGCAGTTTGCAATAGCAGCTAACTTTAACATCCCACACAAATACCCAGTTACTCAGTGATGGAACAAAAATGTAAGTGAAGTAAATGTATTTCCACAGTAAATGATCTGATGATCTGATCTCATGGGATCACATGTCCTCCCATCCACAGCATCATGGGCAACATGACGCTCTTCACCAATCAGGATCCAGACATGCTGTACCCCTCACAGGACGTGGTGTGGGATAGGTTTGAGCAGGCCTTCGCCGCCTTGTGGGGCCTGGTCACCTACGCGCCTGTGTTCAGAGACTATTATTACCAGGGCCTCACCCAGTTCTACACGGACAACGTCATGTACCTGGAACTGCGAGCTTTACTCCCGCAGGTACTCTAGAGTCCCGCCCCGCTGCAATCGCTCGTCGTCATGGCGGTAACAAGTGTCTCTCTGTTGCTTTTGTCCCCCAGACGTACGAGTTGGACGGCAGCACTCACGACACAGCCTGGACTCTGAAGACCTACCAGGAGGTCACCAGACAGTTCACGGCGGACCACCCGAGCTTCTTCGGAGCGAGGATCATCTTCACCATCCAAAGGTGACTTCCCTTAGAATACATGCGTCTCATCAGTCTGAATTAGGACGTTGAAGTAATCATCGGTCACCCACTGTGCTGATATCAGGCGAGTAAATGCATCAGTGATGGCCAGCGCTGTGGAGGAGGCCATGAAGCTGCAGAGAGACTTCCCAGATGTCATGGCGGGCTTTGACCTGGTGAGCATGGGTTTGTCTGTGTTTGCGTGGACCGATTTTTTACTTTCATTCTACTGTTTTAAATCTAAAGCTTTGCTTTACGTGCGTGGGTGTGTTTGGGTGCAGGTGGGCCGCGAGGACAAAGGCAGACCCCTGTGGTATTTCAGAGATGCCTTGTCACTGCCAGCAGAGAAAGGGGTGACGCTTCCTTTCTTCTTCCATGCCGGAGAGACCAGTGAGCTCATATATACATATTTATACATATGTACATACACACCTATAAATAGGCTTTACCGTATTTTTTTTTCTCCTCAAAACACGAGAGTGCGCATTATAATCCGGAGCGCCATATATATGGATCAATTGGTTGATCCATACTGGTCAACGAGGATCTATTGGAGGGAAAGTCTGGTGCCAGCAGCAGCGGTATATATCAGCTCCAACAGCGTATATTAAAGCTTGTAGTTGGATGTCGGGATCGAGCTGACGGTCCGAGGCGCCACCGTCTGTCCCAGCGCTGCCTCTCGGTGCAAGATGCACCAAAGCATTTGCCAAGAATGTTTTCATTAATCAAGAACGAAAGTTGGAGGTTCAGAGATATTGTTCATGTCCACATTAACGTTTGAACACGTTACCATGGGAGTGAACGCTTAATAACGTTTGATTTAGCACAGCCCGATCTAGTGGATGCATAACGCAACCCCCCCCCCGCAACGTTTTACTACATTATCTTCTATTCTATGCACCTTATAATCCGGTGCGCTCTATATAGGAAAATAGTTCTAAAATAGGCGATTCATTGAAGGTGCGCCTTATAATCCATTGCGCCTTATAGTCGCGAAAATACGGGAGTGAATCTTTCGCACACACTACCGTGTGTGAATATGTATTTATCTTTGTATATATCTTGTATTTATATCCTTATCTTTGTTCTCTAGATTTTGGTGTGATGGTCATTACATCTAAAAAGGATTGTAAATTTGGTCGATTGAAAATTGAAGTGATTGTAGAACCTTCGATCAAATAAAACAGAATTTCCCAAGAAATACATTTTGTCCGGTGAAGGTTTTGAATAGCAAGTCACTTAAGAAACCCAGAGATTCACTGAATGTTCTAGTAAACATGAATAAATACTGCCTTTAGAAGACCATGCAGATGTAATCTACCGTATTTTCGCGACTATAAGGCGCACTTAAAATCCTTTTTTTTCTAAAAAAACGGCGCGTGCGCCTTGTAATCCGGAGCGGCGTATATATGGCTCAATTGGTTGATCCATACTGGTTAACGAGGATCCATTGGAGGGAAAGCCTGGTGCCAGCAGCCGCGGTAATTCCAGCTCCAACAGCGTATTGTAACGGACTGTGTTTTAATGTTCTGGAGCGGCATTGCACTTTACAGAGTTTTGGGATGGTCAGTGAAAGGCGCACTATGTGACGTCACTCATCTTAGTGCCACCTATGGGGACGCGGGAATTGTTGTTGTTTTGGAGAGCGATGCTGCGTTTTTGTTCGGGGTAGGCTACGGCCGACAGTAGCCTGTTTCTCGACAATAAAACCAGAAGATAAGCACATTGTCCAGAGATTCATTAGCGAGAGTCGCTACAGTACATTAAAGCTCGTAGTTGGATGTCGGGATCGCGCTGACGGTCCGCCGCGAGGCGCCACCGTCTGTTCCAGCGCTGCCTCTCGGTGCAAGATGCACCAAAGCATTTGCCAAGAATGTTTTCATTAATCAAGAACGAAAGTTGGAGGTTCAGAGATGTTAATATCCACATTAACGTTTGAACAACGTTACCATGGGAGTGAAGAGTTTTCAGAACGCTTAATAACGTTTGATTTAGCACAGCCCGATCTAGTGGATGCATAACGCAGCCCCAGTCAAACGTTTCACTGCAGTTACTTCTATGCGCCTTGTGATCCGGTGCGCTCTATATATGAAAATAGTTCTAAAATTGGCGATTTATTGAAGGTGCGCCTTGTAATTCAGTGCGCCGTATAGTCGCGAAAATACGGTAATGCAAACCGGATCATAATTATATCTTACGTCATCTTTTTTTCAAATTGTTGCAAAACAAAAGAAATTCAATCACAATGAAATCGTCAACATGAGTGGAAATCAGAGGGAGGAAATCCAAGTGTGTTCAGAACAATCCTATTATGTACAAAACATCCCAAAACACCTCTCTACTAAATATAGATCTCCAGGGCACAGACGTGGACCAGAACTTGTTGGACGCTCTTTTGTTTAACACCTCCCGTATTGGCCATGGATTTGCTCTGCTGCGACACCCACTGGCCAAGGAGCTGTCCCGAAAGAGAGGGGTGGCTCTGGAAGTGTGTCCCATCTCCAACCAGGTACACTATCATCTATAAACCATAGCGTGGTACTCTGACCTTTTCCCGGGGTCTGCACTGTAACACATGAATGACAATGGAGCCTTTCACCCCCTCGATCAGGTGCTGAAGCTGGTCAGCGACATGCGAAACCACCCGGCAGCTGCACTGATGTCAGAAAACCACCCGCTGGTCATCAGTTCTGACGACCCCGCCATGTTCGGTGCCTCTGGACTCTCTTATGACTTCTATGAAGCGTTTGTGGGCTTTGGTGGGATGACGTCACACTTAGGCTCCCTCAAAGAGCTGGCTATGAACTCTATCAGGTGAGCTTGAGACGAGAAAAAAAAAAAGAAAAGACAATTGGATCGTTGTGAGCTCAGTGACATCTCCCCCGTCTTTCTTTCAGGTACAGTTCTCTGACTACAAAGCAACAGGAGATAGCCGTGGCTCTGTGGCAAAGAAGATGGGATGAGTTTGTCTCCGAAAATGCTTTTTAAAAATAATGTTTTGCCTTTATGCCTTTTTTGAGAAACCTTGAAGCACAGGTACATTTTCATTGATAATAAGCAGAATGTGGAAAACAGGGATCCACAGGATAGCAGTATGTAGTAGCAACTAATATAAGACAACAAAGCTGTTGTGGGGGGAAAAAGCGCTGGGATAAATAAGGAAAAAGTGATTTTTGATGTTAATTATAACATGATTATTTGCCATATCTGCTTTGAAAGAAGCCCATTCCTCATTCCAACAGCGCGGAGGTTGGCTCACGCTTGACATAGGATAAATAAACCAGGCAGTGTGAGACACATCTGACCTGTGTACAATTTAGGGGGGATTACTTGAATGACGCATGTGAGCAGTTGTATTACAGGTTGAACGCAATTTCATTTTACAAAGCTTATTTAACAGAAGATTACAGCCACAATTAACTATTTTCTGCCAAATATGTGTTCTTTTTTGCACAGATAGAACTTTATTTTCATTGTGCTATCAAGATGGTTGTCCGTTTGTTTGTGTCTAATGTAACATTCTGCTTTACTTGAACATGATTTTTTTTTTATTTAATTTTTTGATAAAGCACAGGCAGTCACAAAAAAGTATTTTGTGGCACTGGAGCATGAACATCTTTTTTCCCCCCAAAGTGGATCGTGAATGAAAAACATTTTTGGAACCACTGTTTTAAACCAAAAAAAAAATTCTACGTAGTATTCGAGTTTCCTTTACATGTACAGTACCAGTCAGAAGGGTGTCCTAACTTTTGACTCGTAATGTTTGTAAAGTAATTCATTCATTTATAGCCTAAGTGGGAATATGGAATAGCAAAGCTGATCGTTTGATTGTGTAGCCACAACTGACCCATGGCAAAAAAATTCCCTTGAAACAAAACCTCTATTTTAGGCTGCATTTTGTGTACAATCAACTGTCTGTGAGCATCATCCAGACGTATTTAAATGTCTTCAACTACTGAAAAAATACATTTGACATGATTTAAAAAAAAAAACTGCTGATGTACGGTTTGTTTATTCCATTCCTTGTTTTCACCGTTATCAATACTCAGTCACTGTAATGAGCCGCTCATCCATCATCTGCTGCAGGTGTTGAATTTGGAGAAGAAGCTGTCGTCAATGCATCCTCTTTTAATGTCCGGCTTCCTAAAAACAACAACAACAGCAGTTAAGAGACCGAATGAGACGCCCTTTTTGTCTATGCCCTTAAATCCACCGTGTGTGTGTGTGTGTGTGTGTGTGTGTGTGTGTGTGTGTGTGTGTGTGCATGAGTGAGTGAATAACTGACTGTTGTCTGTGTATTTCCGCCAGCTGGACATTGGTGCTGTCCAGTTGTCGTCTCAGCTGCTTGTTCACTTTGGCTTGCTGCCTCTCCAGTAACAGAGCCGTTCGCCCCGAGTGCAAACGGACGCGATCGTGTTGCTCCTCGTCACGCTTTTCCTTTTCTTGGGCCCTCTGCAAGATGCACACACCTCCAGTGAGCAGTTGTTTGAATGATCAGAAAGAGCATGCGTTTTTACCCTTTTACCCTTTTCTCCTCTATCTGATGTTTCTGGAACCGGATGGTCTCCAGGAGGCTTTGCGGAGGTGCTATCATATCACTGCTAGAACCCCAACCAGGCACTGCCACTCCGCCCTCGGGAGGTTGAGCGCCGCCACCTGTCAGCTCTCCTCGCAGATGGTTTGCGGTACCCACGTCATTGTGTTGTCCTTGCTTGTAGCACTTGGCTTCAATCTTTGCTCATCCAGAGACAGAAAAAATGAGAAACGTTTTGTCAGTTTTTTTCCCATTGTTTTCAAAAAACAACATAAAAGAAAGAAACCTTAAGGAAACGGACTCATTAAAAGGGCAAAAGGTCTCATGCTGTTTGGTACCACGGTGTGTACCCAATGAACGTGGACCACAGAAAAGCACAGGTGTGTACATTCTGGAGTTTTTTTGCAATCACTAATCCCCACATGTTACTTCAAGCATTTGTTAATAGAAGTAACATCAATGTGAGTGTTCACATAGCAAGTTCAACCACTTCCCTCTTGAGCGATGACCGGGCGACTCACCGTGGCCCGATTGTACTCCGTGGAGGCCACAAGTGCCGCTTTTCTCCGCTCCACCGTGATGCTTTGAAGCTGCAGAGCTTCGTTGTCCATGTCTCTTCTGCTTTGGTCATAGCGGCGCTCTGAAGAACAGCGGAGGTGACGAGGTGAGGTGATGTGTTTGTGACTGACCCGAGTATTGGTGACCCCGGACAAACCTACCCTCCACTTTTTGTTGGTGCCTCTCGGCGGCTCGCTCCCCTTGCTGCTGAATGAGCCACTCCCTGAGCTGCTCCTTCTGTCTGTGCCGCCTGCTCTCACTGTCGGGCTCCTCGCCCACCAGGCCGGGGAGCATCATCTGGGCGTCACCTGGGTCCTCCAGGCCCGAACCCTGCTGGCACAGGGGCTGCTGGTGCTGCCGTCGGTAGTCGACAACGGCCTTTCCCATCGCACGCCTCTCCTTGAGTTCTCTGCTGTGGAGGAGGGTGGCCACTCTCCTGTGATGCAGCGTAGCAGCATCTGCAGGGAGCACACGAACCAGAGGTGTCCAGGATTAGTTATTGGAAGATTCAAAATGCACTACTGGGATGCACAACCTTTTTTCTCGTCAGTTTAGTTTTGACGTGGTATTTTCTTTATTTTCCTAAAGCAATTTACCTGCAGAACAGTCAGTTAACATGAATGGTTTAGGTAACCCTACTCACCATGAGCGCTTTTTTCTTCTTCTGCTGCCTCTTGTCGTCTCTCCTTCTCTTTTATCTGTTCGTTTAAGGATTCCTTGTCAACCTATTAAACAGACCACGGTGAACACCTGAAGAAGGTACGGTAGCATCATCGCGGTAGTTAGCATCGCTGTGCTATGGTCCGCTTACCCCGATCGTCCTCACTTTGTCATTAAAAATCCTTTCTCGTCTTTCCGTCTCTCTGTCGCGACGTATTTGCAGATTGGTCCTCGCGACGCGGTCTGCGGCCGATTCCGGGTTAAACATGTCGACAGGAGTGCAGTTTGATTGCGGAGTTACACTTGAACTGGACCCCTGTGAGACGCTGAGCTAGTTCTTGTTTGCACACCGGTTGCTAAGGAACCAAAAGCCGCGAGCTCTCGTGACCATTTGTTTATTGAGTTACTAAAAACCACCTCAGCTTGAGCAGAGGATCGGTCAAATAATCACACACGATGGCTTGAAGAACTAAACATTTTTCATTGAAATTATTTGACAAATACCTCTTTTTTTGATTATCAAAGCATTGTGACCTCAAACATTAGCATTTATGTTGTGCATGAATTACAAACCATGGTTGGGATCTAGATTCAAAGTTTAAAGTGGGATGTGGTAGTCATGAGTCTTTGTGACTATGACTAATGTAGAGAGCCATCATCAGACTATTTAGACAAATCATTATTTTTTATTATATATTCAGAGAAAGGTGCTTTCATGAAACACAAGTTTATTCAGAACCATGTGAACAAAATATTTATCACACCTAATGTAATGAAATTGATCAATTTATTTATCATGAGCAAAAGATTATAGTAAAATAAAATAATTTGACCACTCAGTATGGTATGTCATAAAAGCACGTTTTAAAAAAGGCAACAGAATAATATAGAAACATATATAGAAAGACAAGTGCACTTCTGGATGGCCACAGACACTCTGTTAAAAGGGCTTGATTATGTTTTGGATTTCCCATCTTTGACCAGAGCACTCTTGTATTAGAAGTTTGCCCTTTTTGATCTCCAGACATTTTTTTGAGTCTCTGTTCTTCATTTCTTTGCCCTGGAAAAGACGGTGTCAAAGTGTCAAGAAAGCTGGATGCAAAGTCCTCTGAAACATTCAAATTCTGTTTACTTGAAAACAACGTCCTCTCCCTTGTCTTTCACAGACTTTGCTTTGTGTTTTGATAGTTGAACTTTTATTACCTGAGTGAAGTCCCAGTAAATCCCCATCCCTTTTTGCATAGCCTCTTTGCAATTGTAAAGGCCAGGCTCTGTGTCTTTTTTCCCAACATCAGTTACACAACGGTTGTCATTGTACTTGTGGGACTTGATGCCGCCGATATAAAGCTCACCGTTTGAGCAATAGTAGGTGAGCTGTAAAATATACATATTTTATAGTTAAACAGCAAGCGGATAGAGTGTTCGAATATGATAACAGCGGCAATATTAGAATGTGTATTTTTAAGAGACTTAATTGTTCATCTTTAAACCATTTCAGGTTGCTTCACTCACTTGAGGTCCATAGTAGTAGCAGTTGTAGGCGATGGGTGTGTTGCCCGGTACTGGGCCTTGGTCTAAGCACATTTCAGCATCAAGATTCTTCAGCTATAAATGGGGAAGTTCATCATTTTGTCAAATCCACAGGTGCACGTGTGAATTAATCATATAAAATGAATACATTTGGCAATGCATGTGGGCCGTGAGACGTGTCTCTACTACCCGAACAAAGCACAACGTGAAACTCAACTTACTCCTCCATAAGCAACTATGTTGTCCCAGGGATCCAATTTGGGATAAACGTTTTCCAGGTACCATTTGAAAGGTTTACATTTTAACGTTTCCCGGAGTTTCTTCCTCTCTGAGATGTCCCCGATGTCAATTCCGTGATTCTGTAGACAATATGGACAGAAGTGTTCTGATATTAAAACAGAAGAAGCTCAAACACACGCTTAGATGTGTGTGGGAGCAGGCAAGGATGCCCAAAAAGGGCCTCATCACTTCGGTTCTACCTCAAATGGCAAGTTCCAAGCCAAGTTGACGTTGTGTTTGTACTCGTCCATCCAGATTTCCGCGACCCTCAGGGCGTTTCTCTTCATGGCGTGGCTCAGGTCGGGCATGTAGGGCTTGTGTGCCCTCTCGATGTGAGCGATCCGGGAGCATGGAACTACTTCTACACTTCCTCCGCAAGTCCACACCTGTGAGAGAAAATAAAACGTGAATGACTCATTATTGACCAACGATTATTGTGCCAGTGAAAACATTTTGTTTAAACGTGGTCCAGTGAGCGTAGCCGAGTGGCTGCTCCTCATCTAACCGTCAGAAATCAAGTCCCTCCAGTGCGCTGCGATTGGTCGGGTAGCTGGTTTAAGTTTGTCTTCATGTACAAACCAACCACAAATATTTGAATTAAGTTGATTTCACTGCAGTGATATTGACCTCAAAGGAAGGAAAGCAAACCAACCAGGTAATATACGCACAGCACGAAAAGATATCTGTGCCACCCTGTGATGGGTTTCTCCACGAGGACTGAACAGCTGACTGTAGTCTCTCTCGTGACTAGATTACAACGCAGCATTTGATTTGAGACTTGCGTGGGGTTTCATATTTTATAATTGACGGTGCTTATGGAATAGGTTCACTTGCACAGGCACAAATAAAACTGCCAGTTTGAATCCTCATGATAATCTATAGGTGAAGTGGGATGTTTAATGATGCCTCTCGCGTTTCTGATCCCACTTTAAGTCACACAAGTGACACACAGTATGCGTTGCCAAATGCCTCTTTTCACAACGTGTGCATGACACGTCCTCTACATTCTCCTGTACTCTTTAAACTTTCCCCTGGGTAATCGGAGCCGGGATCTAAAATCTTTTTTTTGCCGATAACTACCATGAGGTGTAATATTTGTACTCACACGAATTCCCAGCTCGACATTCTCTCCACCGTATACTTTCATGCCTTTGTCGATGACTCCAATTTCTCCGAGATACTTCCTGTCAGCCACTAGGATCCCCATGACAGATGGGCTTCTGAGGTGAAAAAAGAGAACTGTAACAACCGTCATCCTTTTTATCAGCATTACCGTCAAATAAGTCAAACTTTCAGATTACCATGATGCGATAAATCATTGATCGTATCTTTTGTACAAAACAATTGTGTCATGAATCATTAATGTGAGCATTGGGTTTGATTTCTTTGTACATTGGCAGTTGATTCTGCTTTTACTTACTTCCCTGGCAACGAGGCGTCCTGGAGTTTGTAGTAGTCGTCTGAAAAGCCCTCGTACATGCACCATAGAGCCCAGTCGAATGCGTGCGATGCTGGTTGGTATTTGATCACCTTGAGGTCATAAAAGTTGATTCTATCAAACACGGGGGACGTCACCACCGTCCGGTCACCTTTGATCTGTGTGAGCAGGGGTTCAGCCCTACAAGAAGGGAGCAAAAGGGAGTCCATTTTCAGGATATTTTAAATATTACATTTACAAAGAAACCAGTTTGACTAGTGGTGAATAGGAGGAGGAATTGGAGTTAGTGTATATTTGGGACAACCCTAGTGGTATAGATTGTATAACAGTATACAGCACACACCTATATTTGCTTAAAAAAAGATTCAAACCACACCAAAGTGAACTTTGCTGGACACACTGTTAAACTACAAATGGGCCTGAGCTTTGTTCTCACCACAGCTCATGGACTTCGATGTGCGCGTCCAGGATGGCCACCACGTCAGCCGTAGCCACCTCCCATCCAGAAGCTCTGGCGTGTGCGAGACCTCGCTGCTCACTGTGCCTCACCCTCGTAATTCGGAGACTCGGGTTCTGCTGCTCGATCATCTTCATGTACAGATCAAGGTCCTCCTTCAAGTCATCTGACATGAGAGGAAAATGTGGGCTTTCTGTTTAATGGCCTTGAATTGTACAGGTAATTTATTATGTGTTTATAAAGGAATTGTAGTTTTTTTTTCTGCCAAGAGATTAACATCAATGGCCATTACGACCATCTGGTCATAACTTAAGATATTGCAAGCATTACATTATTTGTTGTTTGCTCATTCATTTTTATATTAAAGTGAGAGAGACAGAGATTATTATCTTTTCAACTATGCAGAGCCATGATTTTACTATTGGGCAATTACTGTCCATTTCGGAGAAGGCAGATCAAAGTTTACGATTCTTTATGCTGACGTAAGCTTATCTGCTGCTGACTGTAATTCCATTTGTTTAACAGTGGCATCAATATTCTTTCAAAATCTTGGAAGTAAATTTAAAATACAAAACTAAAACATTAAAGCAGAAGAATTCGACTAATCTTACTCTGCTTTTTAAAGCACACATGTAAATCCCACAGACACATAAAAATGTAGCACATCAATAATCAAAAATATTTGAATGAAACCTTTATGTTGCAATATCAGCAGGAGCTGCCAATGCCATTGCACAAATAATTTATCAGCACAAAGAACATTTTGGAACAAAAAACAGGACGAATTTTTGTTCATCAAATGTAAAAACATTTGTAGCCAACCAACCATTGGAGCTGTTGTCATCCACCAATATTATTTCCTTCAGTAGGTTTTTCGATGTGCGGTCGATGATGCTGCGCACAGCTCTTTTAATAACAGACAAGGCCTCGTTCAAGTAGATCAACACCACACCCAAACTTGGCAGGTCCTTGGGATAAATCTTGTTCATACACCTATTAACAGGAAGAGACACCACATGAGCTGGAGGGTGAAGAGCTGGTCAGATGACTTCACTGTGTGTCACAGGAAATTGAACGTTTGGATTAGAGTGTACCTTTTGTCCCTGGTATCTGGAAGAGCTCGATCCAGAGGAAGGCGATCGCTGAGATAAACGTTGTATCCGTACTTCAAATACAAACTCTGTGCCTCCGTTTGGACGTCCTCGGACAGGTTTTCCCCCCACTGCTTGAATAGGGCTGAGTCTGGGAACAGTTTGTTTGACTTCTTCTCCTTGGGGGGCTTCTGTTGGTCTTTAATCTCTGCGGAAGGTTGCTCCGGCTGTTTTTTGACGTCCGCGGCTGCTCTCTGATCACCTTGGTCCTCGTCAAGCATTTTCTGCATGATTTTCTGCTTTTGCTCAAAAGCTTGGAGTACATTGACTTAACAAACCAATGACAAGGAGAAAGCAAAATGAGCTGAAGATAGCGGAAAATGAGGCAGTTTTTCCATTTTCCTTGAGATTAGTTTTATCCAGATGGATTCCACACAGCTAACCCAGAGAGAAATTAATCATCAGGACATGTCAGCACACAAAAGACACAGGCTTCAAGAAAACACAATAATGACTGAATGGAACATTGCTTCATTCATTAACTCAGAAAGGTCATCTTTTTTTCGCTTAACAAAAACACTTTTGTCCAAGATCCTAATCCATGCCATACCATGCCATATATTTTTCTGCTGACATGCGTTATGTACAAAAAAGTCGAAATTATGAGAAAAAAATTATATTATAAAAATTATATATAAATTATTATGAAGATATGCGCATGCGCAGGCGTCTTTCCAAACCCTATTGGCGACTTTTTGTCAAAACAACCTGTGACGAATCGAGCAATCTGGATTAATTGGAAACTTTTGTAGTGCCTGACGTGAAACTACATGTTGTTTTACAGTTATAGGGCTCAGCGAGTCTCACAGAAACCTCAAAATTTGCAGCCGTCATCACCACAGAGGAGCCACACGTCACGTCCAGACTGACAGTCACGCGCGCATGCGCAAAGCCGCCGCTGATTTTGCAGCGTCTTTCCTCGTTGAGGAATAGGTCACACTGGTTCCACTGGTTCCTGAACTTTCTTCAGGACTTATCAGTCGTTACTTATGACAACTACTGAATTACCATGTTAAATTTTAATCTAAATGTTAAGAAAGATAGAGATAAAACCGTTGCTTCAACTCACAGATATCGCTGATGTTTTTCTGCACATCCGAGAAAAAGCGGATAATCCGCGGTTCTTCCAGCTCTTTGTCAGCAGGTTCCTGCGTGCTCCTCAGAAACGTGCTTAAGTAGAAGACCAGCCCAAAGCCCCCCAACACCAGGACCACCCGCTTTAAAACTAATGCCCTCATACTGGAAAAAAAAGAAAAACACGCCAACCGATCGTCAAACACGACGTGAGACCGCGTGAAGTGACTGCGCGGCGCGCGCATTACAGCATCATCAGCACCTTGAGTCGTTAACTGCAGGTTATCCGCGACTGATTAACGCAGGTGTTCCCACAAGGCGAATGTTGAACGTCACCTGCTAACACTCAATCTGGAGAACTAACGCCATCATGTCATTGTTGGAATGCAGTGATGCAAGATTTGGCGTAAACGTTTTTTTCTAACTTTGTGTGACTCCAGCACATCACAACATTAAATATATTGCAATCCAGTGACACAACAATCAGTTTCAGTAAACATCCCAGTATGATTCAAAGCAAAAAGGTATTAACCTTTAACTTCATTTTCTAGGAAACGTCGGACCAGTTGCGACGTAATGTTTTCAGCGGCGCTTATGTAGTTAATAAATCAGCATTTTTTTCCTATTGGTCAAGGTGGGGCCACGTCCCATTGCCCTTTATGGACCAGCCGCCACTGCAGAGGAGACACTTAACGCACTATCACCCTTGAATAGTGCAGATATGCTGAGCTCAGATGAGATAATGAGTGCTGTTTAACACAGGATTTTGCCTAGTTGTATTGTTACGACCGGCTCGTAAGCTGCAACATAAGGATGGACCACAATGCCAAGGTGGAGGCCAAATCCCAAAGGGGACAGTTATATTGCGACACAGGACCAGCATAAGGTGCAACTCAAACTCGAGACCAGGGTCTAGTGGCAGGCAGAGAGTGATGGCGAAACAAGGAGGGCCTTATATATGTGAGGTCCACACCTTCATCCAGATGCCCTCCATCACTCATCAGGGAGCTGCACCTAGGACACAGACATCGAATACACACATATGCACATAGACACACTTTCACAGCAGGACATAGCATTACACGTAACAGTATCTCCCGTCTTTTACAGACCAACAATTTTGTTCTACAGTTGAGAACAAATTCTCATTTACAATGATGACCTGGCCATGAGGCGGTAGCACAGTCCACACAATTGACACAAACAGCACAGATACAATACAGTACGACAAAAAAAACAAAAAAAATACTGGAATGTCTTTGCAAAATTGGAAGAGAGAGAGAAATGGATATTACTAGGCTGATGGCAGTTAGTTCAATCCAATCCTTTTGAACAAAAAGCCAATACTTCTACTACTTTCAATAAAAGCAGGGACATGTAAACAAAAGTGAACCCTTTTTGCCGTCCACAATCTGCTTTTTGTAATTTGCTTGGGAGGCAATCCACCACAAAAAATTCTGTCTGTTCAGGTAGTTCGTTCATACAAATTTACAAAAAAGTGTATCAGCAGAGGGAAGACGACAGAATGCAGAATTTAGTGCAAACAAAAATGACTGAAATTTGGCGAAAGATTGGAACATATCCTAAGAATATGTTCATGTGGACTAGTTTGTGTTGACCAATCAGAAGACACCCCTTTACAACCAGGACCAGCAACCAGACTCTTTAGAAATGTACCCTTTGAGACCCTTCCCCTCACTGTAACCGTTAGAAGTTGCAATTAAACACTGTTCCATTTGCACCGGCAAGAGATTGAAGTGTGCAAAGATCAGCAGAAGGACTTGGATCCGCATCTGCTCCTGTGTTTGCCTGTTTTGGGTCAGCGGGAAGCTGAGCCGTGCACAAACAGCTCAAGATCTGCATTGAGAAGAGGTGTGTCCAACAGATCAGGCAATGAAATGCATGTCTGTTGCAAGACTTCGACACAATCATGAGGTGTAGCTGGGTTAAGGACATAAGGGATAAGTCACTTGTTTTAGAGCAAATTGAAGATTTTGTAGGCTAGCCTCATCTACATAGTTTAGAAGGGCCAATTTTTTAAATTATGATACATTTTTATCAAACAATGCATTTCCCACTAAGAGCAACAACAACTACCACTACCTTCTAAATGGCCTCAACGTGACCCAAGGGTTTTCCCTGCAAAGCTGCTCCATGTAATTGCGCATGAAGTGGGCGTTTCCTTTTTGGAGTATTTTGAACGACAAGAAAATTTCTAAATTTCTCTGCCAAGAAAACCTCTAAAGGGAGGCATTCTTTATCAGATACCAAATCTCGCCAGCTGACCCGCAGAGCTGTTCGGGTAGGCTCGCTTGAGCCTACTATCAGTAACCCTGTCCCCGCATAAATTGAATGATTACATAAAACCAAGACCTAAAAGAAAGCTAAAGTGTCAGATGAAGTACTTTGAACAGGCTGTCAACTATTTTTGCCAATACATATAATACTTTTATTCATAATTTCATCACTCGGCGCAATTCCTTAACTGGTAAATCATTGTTTCATAATATTCATTGTCCTGTTGAGATTTCTGTTGGTTCATATTGGTTTGACATGGTAGCATCCATCCACTCTCTTCTCTTCTCGCCCAACTTTCTTTTAATACTCAAACATAATAGTCCCGCGACACAACGAATCGATAATGAAATTCGTTGCCAACGCTTTTGATAATCAATTTTGATCGATTCGTTGTTGCAGCCCTACTAGTTTTTCTGCATCACTTTGAGACAGGAAGTTCCTGATTTTCGATATATTACGTAGATGAGAAAAGGCAGTCCTTGAAGTCTTCTTCATATGAGAGCTGGAGGACATATCCTGGTCGAAGGGAACTCCAAGATTTCTGACGGTGCTGTTGGATACCAGAGCAATTCCATCCATAGAGACTGTATCACGTGACAGCTGACTTCGAAGGCGCTCTGGGCCTATCATGACAACTTCCGTTTTTTCCGAGTTTAACATCAGGAAGTTGCAGGTCATCCAAGTTTTGATGTCTCCAAGACAATCCTGAAGTCTAACAAGTTGGTTGGTGTCCTCTGGCTTGATCGATAGATACAGTTGAGTATCGTCTGCATAACAATGGAAGTTTATGCGGTGTTTTCTGATAACGTCGCCCAAAGGAAGCATGTACAGGGTAAATAGAATTGGTCCAAGCACAGAACCTTGTGGAACTCCGTGACCAACATTGGTGGTCCTTGATGATTCACCGTTCAAAAACACAAACTGGGATCGATCCGATAAATAAGATTTAAACCAGCTGAGTGCAGTTCCTTTGATGCCAATCAAGTGTTCCAGTCTCTGCAGCAGGATACGGTGATCGATGGTGTCAAATGCAGCCCTGAGGTCCAGCAATACAAGAAACAAGTCCTTGGTCCGATGCAAGTAGAAGATCATTTGTAGTTTTCACCAGTGCCGTTTTGTAGAAAGTCACATAATTGATTCGTGACAGATTTCTCAAGGATCTTAGCGAGGAAGGGAAGATTAGAGATGGGTCTGTAGTTAGCCAACACCTCTGGAGCTAGAGTAGGTTTCTTAAGAAGAGGTTTAATTACAGCTACCTTGAAGGACTGTGGTACATGTCCTGTCAACAAAGACAGATTTATAATATCCAGTAGGGTAGGCTTAGTTGGATTCGGATCCAGGAGACAAGTGGAAGAGTTGGATTTCTGATAGGGCACAGTGGGTGATTATGCTTTTGGAACATCTTATACAAATTTTATCACGTGCAGCTAAGGAGTGGTACAGCACCAGCTGACTGTAAACACTGGATGTTCACATAAGCGCGTGCATGTGAACCCTGCACCCCTGACACAGATGTTGTACACATAAGCGCATGCTTGTGAACTTTGCACCCCTGACACTAAATTTCTCTGCCAAGAAAACCTCTAAAGGGAGGCATTCTTTATCAGATACCAAATCTCGCCAGCTGGCCCGCAGAGCTGTTCGGGTAGGCTCGCTTGAGCCTACTATCAGTAACCCTGTCCCCGCATAAATTGAATGATTACATAAAACCAAGACCTAAAAGAAAGCTAAAGTGTCAGATGAAGTACTTTGAACAGGCTGTCAACTATTTTTGCCAATACATATAATACTTTTATTCATAATTTCATCACTCGGCGCAATTCCTTAACTGGTAAATCATTGTTTCATAATATTCATTGTCCTGTTGAGATTTCTGTTGGTTCATATTGGTTTGACATGGTAGCATCCACCCGACGCTGCAAGTACCCGAGTCACCCAAACAGAGCGAGGAGCGGTGCCACTGAAAATAAAGTCACTTAAAATGAACAGTATTAATCCTAATACTTTCCTTTGCCGAACTGTGATCCCAGCATTTTACTTAAAGGATGTGTGTGCATTTGTTTGTTTAATTTGTAGATTATATTCTAAAGTTAACTCACCCAATGGAGTGTGGTTTATGAGGTCTGTGCTGATCCATCCACCTCGCCCCCCCCGCTACTCCTCCCCTCCTCCACCGCTGGTGTGACCTTCTTGGTTCCAATGTCCATGTTGCCATGGTGGTCACGCACAATATTCTCAACTGGTGTGTTTCAAAAGTCTTTGCGCATCAATGTTTCTTCGTCCCTGGTACAGCTCCTCTTCTCTGCCCTCGTCAGGGCTCTTACTTTGTCAGCTCAGAATCATTTGTGCTGACAAGACTTATGTTGTTCTCTAAAAGTTCTGCTTCCTTGACATTTTAATTTCATGTCAAAGTCCAAAGGAGTAAAAGTTCTTAAGACTCACCAAATGAGTCCTGGTTTCTTTGCTCGTCAGACTCCTGTCGTCTCTCGTTCAGATCATCCAAGCATTTCGTAATGTTCATTGATGGGGCTGTAGTTGTTGGTTCTTCTTCTTCATCCTTGCTGTGGTGAGAGGTTGGTGGTACCGAGGGAGATCACAGCGGGTGGCAAAGCGGAGTCCAATTCAGGATCCACTGGAACATGTTCCTCATATGATAAAAACAAAAACAGTTCTTTTATCCATTTAAGATACATATATTTTTTGTTTACGGTTTCTTCACTATTTATCTTTCTCATTTAGGAATTGCGCTTAGGTTAAAAACATTAATGTGTGTATATATCTAGATCTGTATTCTATTACCATTAATGTAACCAAACCAAAAAATACTTGTAAGTTGACTGGTGGTCTAGGTGGCACCATTGCACACCAATCCCCAGTGTATCCCCAGGGATAGTTCACTTTCTACATGAACTAGTTCAAAGTTCAGTTCACACATTTTTAAAATGAACTAGTTTAGTTCATAGTTCAAACTTAAAAGTTCCAACTAGTTCAGTTCGTTTTTTCCAAACGTTGCTGTGAGCTATTATTTTTCAAAATTATTGCCACAGCCCATATAGAACCACAGACAGCAATTATTTTATCAGTTTTAACACTGAAGCTATGCATCAGATTTGATCTTCATATCCAGTTTTGAATCCTTATCCAACCAGGATTTACATTAGCATTGAGGGGACAGCATTTCCCCATTGTTGCTTTAATGTTGCTGTCCATTCACTCCACACTAGCAGCAGCTGCAGCGTTCACCCCTACAGTACATTCTCAAACACATGCTGCTTGAATGGTCTTTTTTAAATAAGGAATAAAAACACGACAGTTATCATTAAGGTGCAAATGTTTGCAAAGAAAGGTCAGATTCCTCCCATCCTCACCGACCTTGTCAGTAACTTCATAAAACTCATTTAAATTATTATACGCCGTCTCTTTGCTACACTCAGCTGTCGCCTCCATGCATTTCTCTTTTTTTTTTTATGATGATGCATGCGCGGTGCGACGCTGGAGGCTGGTGTTGCCAGATTGGGTGTTTTTTCCGCTACTTGTTAAGGCACGTTTACGGTGTGTTTTCTATAGAAATCTGGCACCCTATTTGAACTATGTTAACCTGAAAGAACGTGCCGTTCATAGACACCACGAGTTGCATGATGTATACTTTACAGCCGCCAAATTAAATATATTAGGCACAAAAAATATTTAGATTAGATTTTTCCAACATGTTTAAGTTACTGAATTATCGCGGTGGTGCTCCCGTGCCAGGCCATGTCGCTTTTGCATATCTTACAATCAGACATGTCAAACCTCCCGAATTTCAAAGCCCCTCCCGAAAATATCCCGGACCGACCTTTCTCCCGATTTCCAGCCGGACAACAATATTGCTGCACCATCCGTCACTGGGCGCGCTGTTTCAGACCGAACAATAATAAAGGTTACACCTTGAAGTCGAGCGCGGCGATTAGAACGGAAAAAGATGGCGCTGCAAAGAAAACCGCAGCACCCCCCCCCCCCCCGTTGCCCGCTAGGACCCGCACCCCCCATCTCAGTGTGAAATACCTGGGAGGATTTAGGTCGCATTGGTTTCTCTGCCTCCGCATGTTTCAGAACAGTATTACGGGTCTCTCCGATGGTCTTTCCTCTACCTCAGCTCTGCTCTTTATTTATTTTTCTTAGCAACGCTCTGCTGGGCGGAGCTTTTTTTCCTCTTTCTCTTCTCTTCTCGCCCAACTTTCTTTTAATACTCAAACATAATAGTCCCGCGACACAACGAATCGATAATGAAATTCGTTGCCAACGCTTTTGATAATCAATTTTGATCGATTCGTTGTTGCAGCCCTACTAGTTTTTCTGCATCACTTTGAGACAGGAAGTTCCTGATTTTCGATATATTACGTAGATGAGAAAAGGCAGTCCTTGAAGTCTTCTTCATATGAGAGCTGGAGGACATATCCTGGTCGAAGGGAACTCCAAGATTTCTGACGGTGCTGTTGGATACCAGAGCAATTCCATCCATAGAGACTGTATCACGTGACAGCTGACTTCGAAGGCGCTCTGGGCCTATCATGACAACTTCCGTTTTTTCCGAGTTTAACATCAGGAAGTTGCAGGTCATCCAAGTTTTGATGTCTCCAAGACAATCCTGAAGTCTAACAAGTTGGTTGGTGTCCTCTGGCTTGATCGATAGATACAGTTGAGTATCGTCTGCATAACAATGGAAGTTTATGCGGTGTTTTCTGATAACGTCGCCCAAAGGAAGCATGTACAGGGTAAATAGAATTGGTCCAAGCACAGAACCTTGTGGAACTCCGTGACCAACATTGGTGGTCCTTGATGATTCACCGTTCAAAAACACAAACTGGGATCGATCCGATAAATAAGATTTAAACCAGCTGAGTGCAGTTCCTTTGATGCCAATCAAGTGTTCCAGTCTCTGCAGCAGGATACGGTGATCGATGGTGTCAAATGCAGCCCTGAGGTCCAGCAATACAAGAAACAAGTCCTTGGTCCGATGCAAGTAGAAGATCATTTGTAGTTTTCACCAGTGCCGTTTTGTAGAAAGTCACATAATTGATTCGTGACAGATTTCTCAAGGATCTTAGCGAGGAAGGGAAGATTAGAGATGGGTCTGTAGTTAGCCAACACCTCTGGAGCTAGAGTAGGTTTCTTAAGAAGAGGTTTAATTAGAGCTACCTTGAAGGACTGTGGTACATGTCCTGTCAACAAAGACAGATTTATAATATCCAGTAGGGTAGGCTTAGTTGGATTCGGATCCAGGAGACAAGTGGAAGAGTTGGATTTCTGATAGGGCACAGTGGGTGATTATGCTTTTGGAACATCTTATACAAATTTTATCACGTGCAGCTAAGGAGTGGTACAGCACCAGCTGACTGTAAACACTGGATGTTCACATAAGCGCGTGCATGTGAACCCTGCACCCCTGACACAGATGTTGTACACATAAGCGCATGCTTGTGAACTTTGCACCCCTGACACAGGAGTAGATATCAATACATATAAACTCTGAACCCCTCTAGAACAGAGGAAGCCCTCGCCCCCATGTTCCACTCTGTTGTTGTGTATGTGTGATGGATGCGAATAAAAGGCTGTTGTAAAGGAAAGTACGTTGGAAGTCGACACTGCATACGCTGTGTGGCTGGGCTTCCCCTTTGCAAAGTGAAATATATACGACTTGTCTGTGGTTTGTTCTCACTATCATATTTTGGTGCCGTGACCCGGATCCCAACATACCCAACGCCTGGACCTCAGCCTGCAGAGACACTGAAGCCCGTTGACGGCCCGACTCAGCGTCGGAAACAAAGACCGAGGGAGCAAAATTCTCCGCCCGGCCAGTGGCTAGAACTTCCGAGGACAAGGGGTCCAGGCGTGAATTGACGGGATCCGGCAAATCGAGGACCGAGGGAGAAGACCCAGAGCAGAGTACTTGTCTGTGGTTTATTCTCATCTCTCGGTAAGGTAGCAGAAATACCTATCAGTAACCACATTACCCGAGTCTATCAGGGCTGACGTGTCCTGGTTCCCCACCCGAACCGGCACGGTTGCTGCGCCGGGTATCGGGGGGGGGTCCAACAGGTAGTCATGATACACTTCCCTCGGCGGTGCTGTTCCTCAGTGCTGGCGGAGGGCACGGGCACATCGCCCGCAGGGCACTGCCGGGCGATATCTCTTAACTGGCCACACGAAAAACATCTCCTCTCAGACCTGTCGGGTGTTGGGCGCGGCGAGGTTCTCGGAGCCGGGCGAAGAAGGGTTGCCGGTGGCCGGACTGGAGCCCGTCCCTCAAGTCCTCGGGGAGTTGGGCTTGTCCATGCCATCATCTTCTGGCTGATCCGATGGTTCTCCAGTAGGTTAATCAGCCCGTCCACCGACACTGGGTGGTTCTGGGCTGCCCATCGCTTGGCGTCAAGAGGCAGGGCCCGGATGCAGCGGTCTATAATGACACGGTCGATGGCAGATGGACCCTCTCCGGTCACCAACCAGCTGTGGGTAAGCCTCCCCAAGCGCACCACATGGCTCCGCACGGGACCCTGGGAGTCGTACACCCAATCATGGACCCGCTGGGCGCGCCCGGCTAAATTGTGCCCATAGTGGCTGCACAAAAAAAGGGTACGGTTTATTTTAACGTCCAAACAAAAGACAAAGGGAAAAAGGCAAAAACAGGTTCTTCCTCAGGTCACTCGGTCCAACTCAGCTGTCCAGCCTTCGGTGTCCTCACTGCAGAAAACACAGAAAAAACCCCAGTGGATAATACACATGTCCCAAAAAATGCCCCGGCATGACGCCAGCTCCTACTCACGTCTATTTCCCCTTTGCTGTTGGAATGGTTGGTCCTTTATAGTGTGGCCAACCTTCATCAGCCTCATGAGCCGCAGCTGAGCCGCTCGTTGTCTCCAGGGGGGGCGTTTCCCCTTTTGGTCACCTGACCTTGGTGCTGATCTCTGCTCCTGAACAGTCTTCTGAGATGCTGTCTAGGGGCCTGCACCCGTGGGTTGCCACAGTACCGAGTGCCGCTTTTCTCCGCTACACCGTGATGCTTTGAAGCTTCAGCTTCAGGGCCACTCTCCTGTGATGGAGCGTAGCAGCATCTGCAGGGAGCACACAGACCAGAGGTGTCCAGGATTAGTTATTGGGAAATTCAAAATGCACTACTGGGATGCACAACCTTTTTTCTCCTCAGTTTAGTTTTAACGAGGTATTTTCTTTATTTTCCTACAAAAAAAAAACACTAGACACTAGAAATGGTGCCTGTTATTGAAGTATCAACATATTGTTAATACGGTTTGTATGGTTCATTTTATATATATATATATATATTTTTAACAGTGAAAGCGATTTACCTGCAGAACAGTCAGTTAACATGAATGTTTTAGGTAACCCTACTCACCATGAGCGCTTTTTTCCTCTTCTGCTGCCTCTTGTTTACCATTTGTTTATTGAGTTACTGTAAACCACCTCAGCTTGAGGATCGGTCAAATAATCACACACGATGGCTTGAAGAACTAAACATTTTTCATTGAAATTATTTGACAAATACCTCTTTTAAATTTGATTATCAAAGCATTGTGACCTCAAACATTAGCATTTATGTTGTGCATGAATTACAAACCATGGTTGGGATCTAGATTCAAAGTTTAAAGCGGGATGTGGTAGTCATGAGTCTTTGTGACACTTGAACTATGGCTAATGTAGAGAGCCATCATCAGACTATTTAGACAAATCATTATTTTTTATTATATATTCAGAGAAAGGTGCTTTCATGAAACACAAGTTTATTCAGAACTATGTGAACAAAATATTTATTACACCTAAAGTAATGAAATTGATCAATTTATTGATCATGAGCAAAAGATTATAGTAAAATAAAATAATTTGACCACTCAGTATAATATGTCATAAAAACACGTTTTAAAAAGGCAACAGGATAAAATGCCGTAAATATATTTACAATATGACATCTGCATTATTAATGAATTATTTTTAAAAAGGCATTCTTAGTTTTTGTAAAATGTCATGAGAAAAGTCTTGCATGAAAACCATGATATGTAGTCAATTTGTATTGTATATAGTTGTATTATTTTATTTTCATAATGTTTTTCCACTGTATTGAGCTGTTTTTTCAGTGAAAAGAACATGGACACAACATGGAGAAACTCTGTAAATGTGTTCACCATCTCTACCAGTAGATGACAGCATACATGTATTTAAACCATAGATTTTTATTACGTTTTCTTGTGTCCGTTTATCATCTCGGTTAATGAGACCGATGCATGCAATGCTGTTTGTTTCATGTGATGTTTATGGTTAATTTTGCAACAACAGTTCATGTGATTACTTGTTATATTTATTTCATTTAGGAACCGAATACAGCTGCAAGGAAGAAGATGTACTGGTTGTACGCAATGAAATGCCTAATGATTATTAGAAAATAGAGACTTTGGGTTTATTTCTATAAAGCATTAAGCATAATTAACCAACATTATGATTGTATTTGTCACACTTCAATCCTGAATTGAATAGTTAACCCAAAGAGGTTAGAGGATTACTGAAATGACTGAAGAAGACGACCTATTCTCTCACCTATTTACTTTTTTACTAAAGTTTTTCAGGGAAATTGAACTTTTCTCTATTTTTTTCTTCTTTGAAAGTCTACCCATGATATAAACCACCCATTTAAAAGTATAAAAGCATAGTCTTTCTGACTGAGCTTAAGGAAAAACTTTATTTGAAAGAAATTTTGAATGATGAACCTGCACTTAGCAAATGTTAAAACAATGTAATTTGTAATGTCATTGATCACCTGTTTGGCTCTTGTGTATCATGCAGGACGTTGCATTGGGACTGTAGCGTTCCGTCTCTAGCAGCTTGGGGTCAGATCTTTTACTTGAACACATGCCTTCACACTATTTCAGTCATTCACTCAGTTTAGCGCAAGTCAATTAATTTTAACCCACCGATTTGCCTTCTTTCTGTTCCCACAATGAATGGCAATTTTCCAAATAAGAGTTTGGTTACAGTAAATTATCCCACAACTGGACTTTATCCAGTAGCTGGCTTAACCAGCAAGGCAGCCTTTAGAGATGACAGGCCAGTCTCACTTTTTTAGAAAATGAATTACAAAAACCTTTTTTTAAAGAATGTTTATTTCCAAATTGTACACCCCTGTCAGTGCGTAACAACAAACGCTGTGTAGGGTTCCACTGATGTGTGCTTTGAATAAAAAAAAAAGAGACAACCAACCCACATACAAATTCACAATTAAGTCCCAAATATAGCTTTCCCTTTTGTTGACGCTAGAGGTGACAAGGCTGACCAAGACCCCCTTTAACGCTCAAAGCGATTAACTAATACATAGTTTCCATTGCATAACTTTTTTGGAATTACAAATATAACAAGACAAACCTTGAATAATAAAAAAGCCATTGTGCATCAGCTTCAAACCTCTTGGGAACCTGGTTATTGACAAAGCCGCCATGGTTGGAGGAGGCCTTGCTTAGTGGGTTGAACGCTTCACCTGTTAAATCTCGGTATTGTTGAGTTTGCCTTTATGAATGCACATGGATGTTTACTCATCTATTATTGACTCCTTTTCCTTTTACCAGATGTGTTTGACTTTCTGTAAGGAGTCTACTTCAGCATCACCCAACTTTGCACAATGGTAAGTGTAAATGAATGACAAAAAAACAACATTTATACTATATTTTCAAACCTGATATTCACCCAGTAGCACCAAACCACGTTGAATAAAAACCATTCCAGATGAAACATTTGTAATCATTAGCTAATTGTTATAGAACTAAAGCCTTAAATAGCAATGCATGTTCTATCTAACTTAGACATGCATTTCTTTTCTGAGCACTTCCCAAATAACCAAAGCTTCGTTTTTAGGGCAGATGGTTTAATTTAATATTAACAAAATATCTTATAATAGAGAAGCATTAAATAATAAAAGATCGTCATTAAGGTCATAGCTTGAAAACATACAGGTGAAAGTATCCACTGACCTATGGAAAGACAAGTGCACTTCTGGATGGCCACAGACACTCTGTTAAAAGGGCTTGATTATGTTTTGGATTTCCCATCTTTGACCAGAGCATTCTTGTATTAGAAGTTTGCCCTTTTTGATCTCCAGACATTTTTTTGAGTCTCTGTTCTTCATTTCTTTGCCCTGGAAAAGACGGTGTCAAAGTGTCAAGAAAGCTGGATGCAAAGTCCTCTGAAACATTCAAATTCTGTTTACTTGAATACAACGTCCTCTCCCTTGTCTTTCACAGACTTTGCTTTGTGTTTTGATAGTTGAACTTTTATTACCTGAGTGAAGTCCCAGTAAATCCCCATCCCTTTTTGCATAGCCTCTTTGCAATTGTAAAGGCCAGGCTCTGTGTCTTTTTTCCCAACATCAGTTACACAACGGTTGTCATTGTACTTGTGGGACTTGATGCCGCCGATATAAAGCTCACCGTTTGAGCGATAGTAGGTGAGCTGTAAAATATACATATTTTATAGTTAAACAGCAAGCGGATAGATTGTTCGAATATGATAACAGCGGCAATATTAGAATGCGTATTTTTTAAGAGACTTTAATTGTTCATCTTTAAACCATTTCAGGTTGCTTCACTCACTTGAGGTCCATAGTAGTAGCAGTTGTAGGCGATGGGTGTGTTGCCCGGTACTGGGCCTTGGTCTAAGCACATGTCAGCATCAAGATTCTTCAGCTATAAATGGGGAAGTTCATCATTTTGTCAAATCCACAGGTGCACGTGTGAATTAATCATATAAAATGAATACATTTGGCAATGCATGTGGGCCGTGAGACGTGTCTCTACTACCCGAACAAAGCACAACGTGAAACTCAACTTACTCCTCCATAAGCAACTATGTTGTCCCAGGGATCCAATTTGGGATAAACGTTTTCCAGGTACCATTTGAAAGGTTTACATTTTAACGTTTCCCGGAGTTTCTTCCTCTCTGAGATGTCCCCGATGTCAATTCCGTGATTCTGTAGACAATATGGACAGAAGTGTTCTGATATTAAAACAGAAGAAGCTCAAACACACGCTTAGATGTGTGTGGGAGCAGGCAAGGATGCCCAAAAAGGGCCTCATCACTTCGGTTCTACCTCAAATGGCAAGTTCCAAGCCAAGTTGACGTTGTGTTTGTACTCGTCCATCCAGATTTCCGCGACCCTCAGGGCGTTTCTCTTCATGGCGTGGCTCAGGTCGGGCATGTAGGGCTTGTGTGCCCTCTCGATGTGAGCGATCCGGGAGCATGGAACTACTTCTACACTTCCTCCGCAAGTCCACACCTGTGAGAGAAAATAAAACGTGAATGACTCATTATTGACCAACGATTATTGTGCCACTGAAAACATTTTGTTTAAACGTGGTCCAGTGAGCGTAGCCGGGTGGCTGCTCCTCATCTAACCGTCAGAAATCAAGTCCCTCCAGTGCGCTGCGATTGGTCGGGTAGCTGGTTTAAGTTTGTCTTCATGTACAAACCAACCACAAATATTTGAATTAAGTCGATTTCACTGCAGTGATATTGACCTCAAAGGAAGGAAAGCAAACCAACCAGGTAATATACGCACAGCACAAAAAGATATTTGTGCCACCCTGTGATGGGTTTCTCCACGAGGACTGAACAGCTGACTGTAGTCTCTCTCGTGACTAGATTACAACGCAGCATTTGATTTGAGACTTGCGTGGGGTTTCATATTTTATAATTGACGGTGCTTATGGAATAGGTTCACTTGCACAGGCACAAATAAAACTGCCAGTTTGAATCCTCATGATAATCTATAGGTGAAGTGGGATGTTTAATGAGGCCTCTCGCGTTTCTGATCCCACTTTAAGTCACACAAGTGACACACAGTATGCGTTGCCAAATGCCTCTTTTCACAACGTGTGCATGACGCGTCCTCTACATTCTCCTGTACTCTTTAAACTTTCCCCTGGGTAATCGGAGCCGGGATCTCAAATCTTTTTTTTGCCGATAACTACCATGAGGTGTAATATTTGTACTCACACGAATTCCCAGCTCGACATTCTCTCCACCGTATACTTTCATGCCTTTGTCGATGACTCCAATTTCTCCAAGATACTTCCTGTCAGCCACTAGGATCCCCATGACAGATGGGCTTCTGAGGTGAAAGAAGAGAACTGTAACAACCGTCATCCTTTTTATCAGCATTACCGTCAAATAAGTCAAACTTTCAGATTACCATGATGCGATAAATCATTGATCGTATCTTTTGTACAAAACAATTGTGTCATGAATCATTAATGTGAGCATTGGGTTTGATTTCTTTGTACATTGGCAGTTGATTCTGCTTTTACTTACTTCCCTGGCAACGAGGCGTCCTGGAGTTTGTAGTAGTCGTCTGAAAAGCCCTCGTACATGCACCATAGAGCCCAGTCGAATGCGTGCGATGCTGGTTGGTATTTGATCACCTTGAGGTCATAAAAGTTGATTCTATCAAACACGGGGGACGTCACCACCGTCCGGTCACCTTTGATCTGTGTGAGCAGGGGTTCAGCCCTACAAGAAGGGAGCAAAAGGGAGTCCATTTTCAGGATATTTTAAATATTACATTTACAAAGAAACCAGTTTGACTAGTGGTGAATAGGAGGAGGAATTGGAGTTAGTGTATATTTGGGACAACCCTAGTGGTATAGATTGTATAACAGTATACAGCACACACCTATATTTGCTTAAAAAAAGATTCAAACCACACCAAAGTGAACTTGGCTTGACACACTGTTAAACTACAAATGGGCCTGAGCTTTGTTCTCACCACAGCTCATGGACTTCGATGTGCGCGTCCAGGATGGCCACCACGTCAGCCGTAGCCACCTCCCATCCAGAAGCTCTGGCGTGTGCGAGACCTCGCTGCTCACTGTGCCTCACCCTCGTAATTCGGAGACTCGGGTTCTGCTGCTCGATCATCTTCATGTACAGATCAAGGTCCTCCTTCAAGTCATCTGACATGAGAGGAAAATGTGGGCTTTCTGTTTAATGGCCTTGAATTGTACAGGTAATTTATTATGTGTTTATAAAGGAATTGTAGTTTTTTTTTCTGCCAAGAGATTAACATCAAGGGCCATTACGACCATCTGGTCATAACTTAAGATATTGCAAGCATTACATTATTTGTTGTTTGCTCATTCATTTTTATATTAAAGTGAGAGAGACAGAGATTATTATCTTTTCAACTATGCAGAGCCATGATTTTACTATTGGGCAATTACTGTCCATTTCGGAGAAGGCAGATCAAAGTTTACGATTCTTTATGCTGACGTAAGCTTATCTGCTGCTGACTGTAATTCCATTTGTTTAACAGTGGCATCAATATTCTTTCAAAATCTTGGAAGTAAATTTAAAATACAAAACTAAAACATTAAAGCAGAAGAATTCGACTAATCTTACTCTGCTTTTTAAAGCACACATGTAAATCCCACAGACACATAAAAATGTAGCACATCAATAATCAAAAATATTTGAATGAAACCTTTATGTTGCAATATCAGCAGGAGCTGCCAATGCCATTGCACAAATAATTTATCAGCACAAAGAACATTTTGGAACAAAAAACAGGACGAACTTTTGTTCATCAAATGTAAAAACATTTGTTGCCAACCAACCATTGGAGCTGTTGTCATCCACCAATATTATTTCCTTCAGCAGGTTTTTCGATGTGCGGTCGATGATGCTGCGCACAGCTCTTTTAATAACAGACAAGGCCTCGTTCAAGTAGATCAACACCACACCCAAACTTGGCAGGTCCTTGGGATAAATCTTGTTCATACACCTATTGACAGGAAGAGACACCACATGAGCTGGAGGGTGAAGAGCTGGTCAGACGACTTCACTGTGTGTTACAGGAAATTGAACGTTTGGATTAGAGTGTACCTTTTGTCCCTGGTATCTGGAAGAGCTCGATCCAGAGGAAGGCGATCGCTGAGATAAACGTTGTATCCGTACTTCAAATACAAACTCTGTGCCTCCGTTTGGACGTCCTCGGACAGGTTTTCCCCCCACTGCTTGAATAGGGCTGAGTCTGGGAACAGTTTGTTTGACTTCTTCTCCTTGGGGGGCTTCTGTTGGTCTTTAATCTCTGCGTTAGGTTGCTCCGGCTGTTTTTTGACGTCCGCGGCTGCGCTCTGATCACCTTGGTCCTCGTCAAGCATTTTCTGCATGATTTTCTGCTTTTGCTCAAAAGCTTGGAGTACATTGACTTAACAAACCAATGACAAGGAGAAAGCAAAATGAGCTGAAGATAGCGGAAAATGAGGCAGTTTTTCCATTTTCCTTGAGATTAGTTTTATCCAGATGGATTCCACACAGCTAACCCAGAGAGAAATTAATCATCAGGACATGTCAGCACACAAAAGACACAGGCTTCAAGAAAACACAATAATGACTGAATGGAACATTGCTTCATTCATTAACTCAGAAAGGTCATCTTTTTTTCGCTTAACAAAAACACTTTTGTCCAAGATCCTAATCCATGCCATACCATGCCATATATTTTTCTGCTGACATGCGTTATGTACAAAAAAAGAGAAATTATGAGAAAAAAATTATATTATAAAAATTATATATAAATTATTATGAAGATATGCGCATGCGCAGGCGTCTTTCCAAACCCTATTGGCGACTTTTTGTCAAAACAACCAGTGACGAATCGAGCAATCTGGATTAATTGGAAACTTTTGTAGTGCCTGACGTGAAACTACATGTTGTTTTACAGTTATAGGGCTCAGCGAGTCTCACAGAAACCTCAAAATTTGCAGCCGTCATGACCACAGAGGAGCCACACGTCACGTCCAGACCGACAGTCACGCGCGCATGCGCAAAGCCGCCGCTGATTTTGCAGCGTCTTTCCTCGTTGAGGAATAGGTCACACTGGTTCCACTGGTTCCTGAACTTTCTTCAGGACTTATCAGTCGTTACTTATCATGACAACTACTGAATTACCATGTTAAATTTTAATCTAAATGTTAAGAAAGATAGAGATAAAACCGTTGCTTCAACTCACAGATATCGCTGATGTTTTTCTGCACATCCGAGAAAAAGCGGATAATCCGCGGTTCTTCCAGCTCTTTGTCAGCAGGTTCCTGCGTGCTCCTCAGAAACGTGCTCAAGTAGAAGACCAGCCCAAAGCCCCCCAACACCAGGACCACCCGCTTTAAAACTAAGGCCCTCATACTGGAAAAAAAAAGAAAAACACGCCAACCGATCGTGAAACACGACGTGAGACCGCGTGAAGTGACTGCGCGGCGCGCGTATTACAGCATCATCAGCACCTTGAGTCGTTAACTGCAGGTTATCCGCGACTGATTAACGCAGGTGTTCCCACAAGGCGAATGTTGAACGTCACCTGCTAACACTCAATCTGGAGAACTAACGCCATCATGTCATTGTTGGAATGCAGTGATGCAAGATTTGGCGTACACGTTTTTTTCTAACTTTGTGTGACTCCAGCACATCACAACATTAAATATATTGCAATCCAGTGACACAACAATCAGTTTCAGTAAACATCCCACTATGATTCAAAGCAAAAAGGTATTAACCTTTAACATAATTTTCTAGGAAACGTCGGACCAGTTGCGACGTAATGTTTTCAGCGGCGCGTATGTAGTTAATAAATCAGCATATTTTTTTCCTATTGGTCAAGGTGGGGCCACGTCCCATTGCCCTTTATGGACCAGCCGCCACTGCAGAGGAGACACTTAACGCACCATCACCCTTAAATAGTGCAGATATGCTGAGCTGAGATGAGATAATGAGTGCTGTTTAACACAGGATTTTGCCTAGTTGTATTGTTACGACCGGCTCGTAAGCTGCAACATAAGGATGGACCACAATGCCAAGGTGGAGGCCAAACCCTAAAGGGGACAGTTTTATTGCGACACAGGACCAGCATAAGGTGCAACTCAAACTCGAGACCAGGGTCTAGTGGCAGGCAGAGACTGATGGCGAAACAAGGAGGCCCTTATATATGTGAGGTCCACACCTTCATCCAGATGCCCTCCATCACTCATCAGGGAGCTGCACCTAGGACACAGACATCGAATACACACATATGCACATAGACACACATTCACAGCAGGACATAGCATAACAGTATCTCCCGTCTTTTACAGACCAACAATTTTGTTCTACAGTTGAGAACAAATTCTCATTTACAATGATGACCTGGCCATGAGGCAGTAGCACAGTCCACACAATTGACACAAACAGCACAGATACAATACAGTACGACAAAAAAAACAAAAAAAATACTGTAATGTCTTTGCAAAATTGGAAGAGAGAGAGAAATGGATATTACTAGGCTGATGGCAGTTAGTTCAATCCAATACTTTTGAACAAAAAGCCAATACTTCTACTACTTTCAATAAAAGCAGGGACATGTAAACAAAAGTGAACCCTTTTTGCCGTCCACAATCTGCTTTTTGTAATTTGCTTGGGAGGCAATCCACCACAAAAAATTCTGTCTGTTCAGGTAGTTCGTTCATACAAATTTACAAAAAAGTGTATAAGCAGAGGGAAGACGACAGAATGCAGAATTTAGTGCAAACAAAAATGACTGAAATTTGGCGAAAGATTGGAACATATCCTAAGAATATGTTCATGTGGACTAGTTTGTGTTGACCAATCAGAAGACACCCCTTTACAACCAGGACCAGGAACCAGACTCTTTAGAAATGTACCCTTTGAGACCCTTCCCCTCACTGTGACCGTTAGAAGTTGCAATTAAACACTGTTCCATTTGCACCGGCAAGAGATTGAAGTGTGCAAAGATCAGCAGAAGGACTTGGATCCGCATCTGCTCCTGTGTTTGCCTGTTTTGGGTCAGCGGGAAGCTGAGCCGTGTACAAACAGCTCAAGATCTGCATTGAGAAGAGGTGTGTCCAACAGATCAGGCAATGAAATGCATGTCTGCTGCAAGACTTCGACACAATCATGAGGTGTAGCTGGGTTAAGGACATAAGGGATAAGTCACTTGTTTTAGAGCAAATTGAAGATTTTGTAGGCTAGCCTCATCTACATAGTTTAGAAGGGCCAATTTTTTAAATTATGATACATTTTTATCAAACAATGCATTTCCCACTAAGAGCAACAACAACTACCACTACCTTCTAAATGGCCTCAACGTGACCCAAGGGTTTTCCCTGCAAAGCTGCTCCATGTAATTGCGCATGAAGTGGGCGTTTCCTTTTTGGAGAATTTTGAACGACAAGAAAATTTCTAAATTTCTCTGCCAAGAAAACCTCTAAAGGGAGGCATTTTTTATCAGATACCAAATCTCGCCAGCTGGCCCGCAGAGCTGTTCGGGTAGGCTCGCTTGAGCCTACTATCAGTAACCCTGTCCCCGCATAAATTGAATGATTACATAAAACCAAGACCTAAAAGAAAGCTAAAGTGTCAGATGAAGTACTTTGAACAGGCTGTCAACTATTTTTGCCAATACATATAATACTTTTATTCATAATTTCATCACTCGGCGCAATTCCTTAACTGGTAAATCATTGTTTCATAATATTCATTGTCCTGTTGAGATTTCTGTTGGTTCATATTGGTTTGACATGGTAGCATCCACCCGACGCTGCAAGTACCCGAGTCACCCAAACACAGCGAGGAGCGGTGCCACTGAAAATAAAGTCACTTAAAATGAACAGTATTAATCCTAATACTTTCCTTTGCCGAACTGTGATCCCAGCATTTTACTTAAAGGATGTGTGTGCATTTGTTTGTTTAATTTGTAGATTATATTCTAAAGTTAACTCACCCAATGGAGTGTGGTTTATGAGGTCTGTGCTGATCCATCCACCTCGCCCCCCCCGCTACTCCTCCCCTCCTCCACCGCTGATGTGACCTTCTTGGTTCCAATGTCCATGTTGCCATGGTGGTCACGCACAATATTCTCAACTGGTGTGTTTCAAAAGTCTTTGCGCATCAATGTTTCTTCGTCCCTGGTACAGCTCCTCTTCTCTGCCCTCGTCAGGGCTCTTACTTTGTCAGCTCGGAATCATTTGTGCTGACAAGACTTATGTTGTTCTCTAAAAGTTCTGCTTCCTTGACATTTTAATTTCATGTCAAAGTCCAAAGGAGTAAAAGTTCTTAAGACTCACCAAATGAGTCCTGGTTTCTTTGCTCGTCAGACTCCTGTCGTCTCTCGTTCAGATCATCCAAGCATTTCGTAATGTTCATTGATGGGGCTGTAGTTGTTGGTTCTTCTTCTTCATCCTTGGTGTGGTGAGAGGTTGGTGGTACCGAGGGAGATCACAGCGGGTGGCAAAGCGGAGTCCAATTCAGGATCCACTGGAACATGTTCCTCATATGATAAAAACAAAAACAGTTCTTTTATCCATTTAAGATACATATATATTTTTTGTTTACGGTTTCTTCACTATTTATCTTTCTCATTTAGGAATTGCGCTTAGGTTAAAAACATTAATGTGTGTATATATCTAGATCTGTATTCTATTACCATTAATGTAACCAAACCAAAAAATACTTGTAAGTTGACTGGTGGTCTAGGTGGCACCATTGCACACCAATCCCCAGTGTATCCCCAGGGATAGTTCACTTTCTACATGAACTAGTTCAAAGTTCAGTTCACACATTTTTAAAATGAACTAGTTTAGTTCATAGTTCAAACTTAAAAGTTCCAACTAGTTCAGTTCGTTTTTTCCAAACGTTGCTGTGAGCTATTATTTTTCAAAATTATTGCCACAGCCCATATAGATTCACAGACAGCAATTATTTTATCAGTTTTAACACTGAAGCTATGCATCAGATTTGATCTTCATATCCAATTTTGAATCCTTATCCAACCAGGATTTACATTAGCATTGAGGGGACAGCATTTCCCCATTGTTGCTTTAATGTTGCTGTCCATTCACTCCACACTAGCAGCAGCTGCAGCGTTCACCCCTACAGTACATTCTCAAACACATGCTGCTTGAATGGTCTTTTTTAAATAAGGAATAAAAACACGACAGTTATCATTAAGGTGCAAATGTTTGCAAAGAAAGGTCAGATTCCTCCCATCCTCACCGACCTTGTCAGTAACTTCATAAAACTCATTTAAATTATTATACGCCGTCTCTTTGCTACACTCAGCTGTCGCCTCCATGCATTTCTTTTTTTTTTTTATGATGATGCATGCGCGGTGCGACGCTGGAGGCTGGTGTTGCCAGATTGGGTGTTTTTTCCGCTACTTGTTAAGGCACGTTTACGGTGTGTTTTCTATAGAAATCTGGCACCCTATTTGAACTATGTTAACCTGAAAGAACGTGCCGTTCATAGACACCAGAATGAACGAGTTGCATGATGTATACTTTACAGCCGCCAAATTAAATATATTAGGCACAAAAAATATTTAGATTAGATTTTTCCAACATGTTTAAGTTACTGAATTATCGCGGTGGTGCTCCCGTGCCAGGCCATGTCGCTTTTGCATATCTTACAATCAGACATGTCAAACCTCCCGAATTTCAAAGCCCCTCCCGAAAATATCCCGGACCGACCTTTCTCCCGATTTCCACCCGGTCAACAATATTGCTGCACCATCCGTCACTGGGCGCGCTGTTTCAGACCGAACAATAATAAAGGTTACACCTTGAAGTCGAGCGCGGCGATTAGAACAGAAAAAGATGGCGCTGCAAAGAAAACCGCAGCACCCCCCCCCCCCGTTGCCCGCTAGGACCCGCACCCCCCATCTCAGTGTGAAATACCTGGGAGGATTTAGGTCGCATTGGTTTCTCTGCCTCCGCATGTTTCAGAACAGTATTACGGGTCTCTCCGATGGTCTTTCCTCTACCTCAGCTCTGCTCTTTATTTATTTTTCTTAGCAACGCTCTGCTGGGCGGAGGTTTTTTTCCTCTTTCTCTTCTCTTCTCGCCCAACTTTCTTTTAATACTCAAACATAATAGTCCCGCGACACAACGAATCGATAATGAAATTCGTTGCCAACGCTTTTGATAATCAATTTTAATCGATTCGTTGTTGCAGCCCTACTAGTTTTTCTGCATCACTTTGAGACAGGAAGTTCCTGATTTTCGATATATTACGTAGATGAGAAAAGGCAGTCCTTGAAGTCTTCTTCATATGAGAGCTGGAGGACATATCCTGGTCGAAGGGAACTCCAAGATTTCTGACGGTGCTGTTGGATACCAGAGCAATTCCATCCATAGAGACTGTATCACGTGACAGCTGACTTCGAAGGCGCTCTGGGCCTATCATGACAACTTCCGTTTTTTCCGAGTTTAACATCAGGAAGTTGCAGGTCATCCAAGTTTTGATGTCTCCAAGACAATCCTGAAGTCTAACAAGTTGGTTGGTGTCCTCTGGCTTGCATAACAATGGAAGTTTATGTGGTGTTTTCTGATAACGTCGCCCAAAGGAAGCATGTACAGGGTAAATAGAATTGGTCCAAGCACAGAACCTTGTGGAACTCCGTGACCAACATTGGTGGTCCTTGATGATTCTCCGTTCAAAAACACAAACTGGGATCGATCCGATAAATAAGATTTAAACCAGCTGAGTGCAGTTCCTTTGATGCCAATCAAGTGTTCCAGTCTCTGCAGCAGGATACGGTGATCGATGGTGTCAAATGCAGCCCTGAGGTCCAGCAATACAAGAAACAAGTCCTTGGTCCGATGCAAGTAGAAGATCATTTGTAATTTTCACCAGTGCCGTTTTGTAGAAAGTCACATAATTGATTCGTGACAGATTTCTCAAGGATCTTAGCGAGGAAGGGAAGATTAGAGATGGGTCTGTAGTTAGCCAACACCTCTGGAGCTAGAGTAGGTTTCTTAAGAAGAGGTTTAATTACAGCTACCTTGAAGGACTGTGGTACATGTCCTGTCAACAAAGACAGATTTATAATATCCAGTAGGGTAGGCTTAGTTGGATTCGGATCCAGGAGACAAGTGGAAGAGTTGGATTTCTGATAGGGCACAGTGGGTGATTATGCTTTTGGAACATCTTATACAAATTTTATCACGTGCAGCTAAGGAGTGGTACAGCACCAGCTGACTGTAAACACCGGATGTTCACATAAGCGCGTGCATGTGAACCCTGCACCCCTGACACAGATGTTGTACACATAAGCGCGTGCTTGTGAACTTTGCACCCCTGACACAGGAGTAGATATCAATACATATAAACTCTGAACCCCTCTAGAACAGAGGAAGCCCTCACCCCCATGTTCCACTCTGTTGTTGTGTATGTGTGATGGATGCGAATAAAAGGCTGTTGTAAAGGAAAGTACGTTGGAAGTCGACACTGCATACGCTGTGTGGCTGGGCTTCCCCTTTGCAAAGTGAAATATATACGACTTGTCTGTGGTTTGTTCTCACTATCATATTTTGGTGCCGTGACCCGGATCCCAACATACCCAACGCCTGGACCTCAGCCTGCAGAGACACTGAAGCCCGTTGACGGCCCGACACAGCGTCGGAAACAAAGACCGAGGGAGCAAAATTCTCCGCCCGGCCAGTGGCTAGAACTTCCGAGGACAAGGGGTCCAGGCGTGAATTGACGGGATCCGGCAAATCGAGGACCGAGGGAGAAGACCCAGAGCAGAGTACTTGTCTGTGGTTTATTCTCATCTCTCGGTAAGGTAGCAGAAATACCTATCAGTAACCACATTACCCGAGTCTATCAGGGCTGAAGTGTCCTGGTTCCCCACCCGAACCGGCACGGTTGCTGCGCCGGGTATCGGGGGGGGTCCAACAGGTAGTCATGATACACCTCCCTCGGCGGTGCTGTTCCTCAGTGCTGGCGGAGGGCACGGGCACATCGCCCGCAGGGCACTGCCGGGCGATATCTCTTAACTGGCCACACGAAAAACATCTCCTCTCAGACCTGTCGGGTGTTGGGCGCGGCGAGGTTCTCGGAGCCGGGCGAAGAAGGGTTGCCGGTGGCCGGACTGGAGCCCGTCCCTCAAGTCCTCGGGGAGTAGGGCTTGTCCTTGCCATCATCTTCTGGCTGATCCGATGGTTCTCCAGTAGGTTAATCAGCCCGTCCACCGACACTGGGTGGTTCTGGGCTGCCCATCGCTTGGCGTCAAGAGGCAGGGCCCGGATGCAGCGGTCCATAATGACACGGTCGATGGCAGATGGACCCTCTCCGGTCACCAACCAGCTGCGGGTAAGCCTCCCCAAGCGCACCACATGGCTCCGCACGGGACCCTGGGAGTCGTACACCCAATCATGGACCCGCTGGGCGCGCCCGGCTAAATTGTGCCCATAGTGGGCCAGGATGGCCTCCTTTACCGTTGGGTAGTCTGTAGCGTCCCCTGTCAGAAAAGGCGCCAGAATGTGTGACCTGTCTTCCGTTCAAAGACCTCAAGGAAGGCCTCCACATTGTCTCCGGGGGTCTGTTTTGTGAGTAGGGCTGTCGGGGAAGCGTGAGGGGCCCTTGGAGTTAAGTTCTCAGGCAGCCTGTCGAATGTCCCCTGAAGTGCAGCCATGCTCTGCACCTGGGCTTGGAGAAGCCTGGCCATTGCGGCCTCCATTGCTTCTTCCATGCTCCCTTGCTTTCAGGGTTACGGCGGTGGAACTAAAGATGTGCCCGCATTCTCGCACCATAGGTAGCAACCAACGGGGGTGGGCAAAATGATTTTCGCTCAGAGTCACAACTGGCTGCACAAAAAAAGGGTACGGTTTATTTTAACGTCCAAACAAAAGACAAAGGGAAAAAGGCAAAAACAGGTTCTTCCTCAGGTCACTCGGTCCAACTCAGCTGTCCAGCCTTCGGTGTCCTCACTGCAGAAAACACAGAAAAAACCCCAGTGGATAATACACATGTCCCAAAAAATGCCCCGGCATGACGCCAGCTCCTACTCACGTCTATTTCCCCTTTGCTGTTGGAATGGTTGGTCCTTTATAGTGTGGCCAACCTTCATCAGCCTCATGAGCCGCAGCTGAGCCGCTCGTTGTCTCCAGGGGGGGCGTTTCCCCTTTTCGTCACCTGACCTTGGTGCTGATCTCTGCTCCTGAACAGTCTTCTGAGATGCTGTCTAGGGGCCTGCACCCGTGGGTTGCCACAGTACCGAGTGCCGCTTTTCTCCGCTACACCGTGATGCTTTGAAGCTTCAGCTTCAGGGCCACTCTCCTGTGATGGAGCGTAGCAGCATCTGCAGGGAGCACACAGACCAGAGGTGTCCAGGATTAGTTATTGGGAAATTCAAAATGCACTACTGGGATGCACAACCTTTTTTCTCGTCAGTTTAGTTTTAACGAGGTATTTTCTTTATTTTCCTACAAAAAAAAAAAACACTAGACACCAGACATTAGAAATGGTGCCTGTTATTGAAGTATCAACATATTGTTAATACTGTTTGTATGGTTCATTTTATATATATATATATATATTTTTTAACAGTGAAAGCGATTTACCTGCAGAACAGTCAGATAACATGAATTTAGGTAACCCTACTCACCATGAGCGCTTTTTTCCTCTTCTGCTGCCTCTTGTTTACCATTTGTTTATTGAGTTACTATAAACCACCTCAGCTTGAGCAGAGGATCGGTCAAATAATCACACACGATGGCTTGAAGAACTAAACATTTTTCATTGAAATTATTTGACAAATACCTCTTTTAAATTTGATTATCAAAGCATTGTGACCTCAAACATTAGCATTTATGTTGTGCATGAATTACAAACCATGGTTGGGATCTAGATTCAAAGTTTAAAGCGGGATGTGGTAGTCATGAGTCTTTGTGACTATGACTAATGTAGAGAGCCATCATCAGACTATTTAGACAAATCATTATTTTTTATTATATATTCAGAGAAAGGTGCTTTCATGAAACACAAGTTTATTCAGAACTATGTGAACAAAATATTTATCACACCTAAAGTAATGAAATTGATCAATTTATTGATCATGAGCAAAATAAAATAATTTGACCACTCAGTATAATATGTCATAAAAACACGTTTTAAAAAGGCAACAGGATAATATGCCGTAAATATATTTACAATATGACATCTGCATTATTAATGAATTATTTTTAAAAAGGCATTCTTAGTTTTTGTAAAATGTCATGAGAAAAGTCTTGCATGAAAACCATGATATGTAGTCAATTTGTATTGTATATAGTTGTATTATTTTATTTTCATAATGTTTTTCCACTGTATTGAGCTGTTTTTTCAGTGAAAAGAACATGGACACAACATGGAGAAACTCTGTAAATGTGTTCACCATCTCTACCAGTAGATGACAGCATACATGTATTTAAACCATAGATTTTTATTACGTTTTCTTGTGTCCGTTTATCATCTCGGTTATGTTAGGTTCTGAAGGCCGAAGGGGAGACCAGCTTCCCTTTCTTCTCGTCCAGGCAGGACACGATGAATCAAAAGTCAACTAGCTTGGGTTTTAAAAATCAAAATGTATTTAATAACTAAACAAAGAGTAAGGCCTACAATTACAAAGTGAAATAAAATTGTGAATAGTGATATATTTCGCGAAATAGAGATTTCCCCGGCCAAGTCAAAAGTGACTCCTCAGGACGGCTGCAGGAAAAATCTAACTCTTCTTCCTTGGTGTGCTGATTTGAAGCTCCCGGGGGGGGGTTGTCTTCTGGGTGTATTCGAATGTCATTGGCTCCTTCAATGTATCTCTTCCTGGTCCAGCCTTTTCACATCAAGGTGTGAACTGCCACGCGTGACTCTGGATCCCCCTCTCTGTCTCTCTCTCCCTTACGTTCCAATGCATCACAACATATAAGATCAGAGTACTTAATGGTTTATCACAGTTTATCTGGGCAACACATTGCCTCATTCAGCTGTCTTACATTGCTAAATTAATACCTGACAGGAGAAAAAACTCCTACATCAAAACCCTCTCTGGGGAAAGGTAGGAGAAATCCATCAGGACAGAAATTAGCTTCTGTCCCCAGGTTTTAACATTACATCATGACAGGATGTTAATGTGTACAGTATTTATATGATTTATATGGCTTTAAATTGTTATTGTCTATAATACATTCACTTCATTTAACATACAAATGTAATATCTACTATCTGACATCACACAAACTACAATTCTAAACTAAGCATTGATACATGTAACCTACTTCTCACCGCTAGGGGTGCACTTCTACTCAAATTCCTAACAGTTAATGAGACCGATGCATGCAATGCTGTTTGTTTCATGTGATGTTTATGGTTAATTTTGCAACAACAGTTCATGTGATTACTTGTTATATTTATTTCATTTAGGAACCGAACACAGCTGCAAGGAAGAGGATGTACTGGTTGTACGCAATGAAATGCCTAATGATTATTAGAAAATAGAGACTTTGGGTTTATTTCTATAAAGCATTAAGCATAATTAACCAACATTATGATTGTATTTGTCACACTTCAATCCTGAATTGAATAGTTAACCCAAAGAGGTTAGAGGATTACTGAAATGACTGAAGAAGACGACCTATTCTCTCACCTATTTACTTTTTTACTAAAGTTTTTCAGGGAAATTGAACTTTTCTCTATTTTTTTCTTCTTTGAAAGTCTACCCATGATATAAACCACCCATTTAAAAGTATAAAAGCATAGTCTTTCTGACTGAGCTTAAGGAAAAACTTTATTTGAAAGAAATTTTGAATGATGAACCTGCACTTAGCAAATGTTAAAACAATGTAATTTGTAATGTCATTGATCACCTGTTTGGCTCTTGTGTATCATGCAGGACGTTGCATTGGGATTGTAGCGTTCCGTCTCTAGCAGCTTGGGGTCAGATCTTTTACTTGAACACATGCCTTCACACTATTTCAGTCATTCACTCAGTTTAGCGCAAGTCAATTAATTTTAACCCACCGATTTGCCTTCTTTCTGTTCCCACAATGAATGGCAACTTTCCAAATAAGAGTTTGGTTACAGTAAATTATCCCACAACTGGACTTTATCCAGTAGCTGGGTTAACCAGCAAGGCAGCCTTTAGAGATGACAGGCCAGTCTCACTTCTTTAGAAAATGAATTACAAAAACCTTTTTTTAATGAATGTTTATTTCCAAATTGTACACCCCTGTCAGTGCGTAATAACAAACGCTGTGTAGGGTTCCACTGATGTGTGCTATGAATAAAAAAAAGAGACAACCAACCCACATATAAATTCACAATTAAGTCCCAAATATAGCTTTCCCTTTTGTTGACGCTAGAGGTGACAAGGCTGACCAAGACCCCCTTTAACACTCAAAGCGATTAACTAATACAGTTTCCATTGCATAACTTTTTTGGAATTACAAAAATAACAAGACAAACCTTGAATAATAAAAAAGCCATTGTGCATCAGCTTTAAACTTGTTGGGAACCTGGTTATTGACAAAGCCGCCATGGTTGGAGGAGGCCTTGCTTAGTGGGTTGAACGCTTCACCTGTTAAATATTTGTATTGTTGAGTTTGCCTTTATGAATGCACCCGGATGTTTACTCATCTATTATTGACTCCTTTTCCTTTTACCAGATGTGTTTGAATTTCTGTAAGGTGTCTACTTCAGCATCACCCAACTTTGCACAATGGTAAGTGTAAATGAATGACAAAAAAACAACATTTATACTATATTTTCAAACCTAATATTCACCCAGTAGCACCAAACCACGTTGAATAAAAACCATTCCAGATGAAACATTTGCAATCATTAGCTAATTGTTATAGAACTAAAGCCTTAAATAGCAATGTATGTTCTATCTAACTTAGACATTTATTTCTTTTCTGAGCACTTCCCAAATAACCAAAGCTTTGTTTTTAGGGCAGATGGTTTAATTAAATATTAACAAAATATCTTATAATAGAGAAGCATTAAATAATAAAAGATCGTCATTAAGGTCATAGCTTAAAACATACAGGTGAAAGTATCCACTGACCTATGGAAAGACAAGTGCACTTCTGGATGGCCACAGACACTCTGTTAAAAGGGCTTGATTATGTTTTGGATTTCCCATCTTTGACCAGAGCATTCTTGTATTAGAAGTTTGCCCTTTTTGATCTCCAGACATTTTTTTGAGTCTCTGTTCTTCATTTCTTTGCCCTGGAAAAGACGGTGTCAAAGTGTCAAGAAAGCTGGATGCAAAGTCCTCTGAAACATTCAAATTCTGTTTACTCGAATACAACGTCCTCTCCCTTGTCTTTCACAGACTTTGCTTTGTGTTTTGATAGTTGAACTTTTATTACCTGAGTGAAGTCCCAGTAAATCCGCATCCCTTTTTGCATAGCCTCTTTGCAATTGTAAAGGCCAGGCTCTGTGTCTTTTTTCCCAACATCAGTTACACAACGGTTGTCATTGTACTTGTGGGACTCGATGCCGCCGATATAAAGCTCACCGTTTGAGCGATAGTAGGCGAGCTGTAAAATATACATATTTTATAGTTAAATAGCAAGCGGATAGAGGGTTCGAATAAGATAACAGCGGCAATATTAGAATGTATATTTTTTAAGAGACTTTAATTGTTCATCTTTAAACCATTTCAGGTTGCTTCACTCACTTGACGTCCATAGTAGTTGCAGTTGTAGGCGATGGGTGTGTTGCCCGGTACTGGGCCTTGGTCTAAGCACATGTCAGCATCAAGATTCTTCAGCTATAAATGGGGAAGTTCATCATTTTGTCAAATCCACAGCTGCACGTGTGAATAAATCATATGGAATGAATACATTTGGCAATGCATGTGGGCCGTGAGACGTGCCTCAACTACCCGAACAAAGCACAACGTGAAACTCAACTTACTCCTCCATAAGCAACTATGTTGTCCCAGGGATTCAATTTGGGATAAACGTTTTCCAGGTACCATTTGAAAGGTTTACATTTTAACGTTTCCCGGAGTTTCTTCCTCTCTGAGATGTCCCCGATGTCAATTCCGTGATTCTGTAGACAATATGGCCAGAAGTGTTCTGATATTAAAACAGAAGAAGCTCAAACACACGCTTAGATGTGTGTGGGAGCAGGCAAGGATGCCCAAAAAGGGCCTCATCACTTCGGTTCTACCTCAAATGGCAAGTTCCAAGCCAAGTTGACGTTGTGTTTGTACTCGTCCATCCAGATTTCCGCGACCCTCAGGGCGTTTCTCTTCATGGCGTGTCTCAGGTTGGGCATGTAGGGCTTGTGTGCCCTCTCGATGTGAGCGATCCGG